>NC_062542.1:17354559-17372059 GCF_022655615.1 Tachysurus fulvidraco | reverse complement strand
TGCTTCGCTGTTGATGGACACGTACGAGGGCTGATAAACTTTAGTGGGCTCCAGGATCAACACCTTCACACACACACACACACACACACACACACACACACACACACACACACACACACACACACACTAATTTCTTTAAAATTGTGCAATTAATAAGTTCTCAGTGGTAAACAGGTGTATTGCGGTGCTGGGACTAGATACCGGAAAGCGCAGGCTGTTGGTGGTTCTCTGTGTGGCTTCTACAATGATGTCCATCCAGAAGTTGAGTCTCTCTCTCTGAGCCGAATGCTCCATGTTCTGCTTCTTAAAGTGCTGGATGAGTTTCAGGTTCTGCACCACGGAGCGCAAGTACCTGAGATCAGAGACACGGATCTAAAGACGACACTAATAAACTCCAGCATTACAGCCTTGTTTAAATGAAAATGTTTCATGAGTGAGTCTGTGTTTAAGTGAGTCTGTGTTTAAGTGAGTCTGTGTTTAAGTGAGTCTGTGTTTAAGTGAGTCTGTGTTTAAGTGAGTCTGTGTTTAAGTGAGGCTGTAAGTGAGGCTGTAAGTGAGGCTGTAAGTGAGGCTGTAAGTGAGGCTGTACGTGAGGCTGTACGTGAGGCTGTACGTGAGGCTGTACGTGAGGCTGTACGTGAGGCTGTACGTGAGGCTGTACGTGAGGCTGTACGTGAGGCTGTGAATGTGTTCGAGTATTTTAGAGATGGAGCACTTGTGTGTGTGTGTGTGTGTGTGTGTGTGTGTGTGTGTGTGTGTGTGTGTGTGTGTAGGTGTTTGTGAGAGTGAGTGTGTGTGTGTGTGTGTGTGTGTGTGTGTGTGTGTGTGTGTTTGAGAGTGAGTGTGTGTGTGCATATATGTGTGTAGATGTTTACCAGATTGGAGGTTTTAGTTTGAAGAGTTTCTCAGCAGCTTGAACAGCTTTAGGGATGTCATTAGCCAGCATGCTAACGGTGAAGAACTGACCAACGTCCCAGTAATTATTCATCTTCTCCAAACTCCCCTTCCTGCCAAGAAGACTGTTCAACCTGACTCCTGTACAGACAGACAGACGGACAGACAGATGGACAGACAGAGAGACAGACAGATGAACAGACAGAGAGACAGACAGATGAACAGACAGAGAGACAGACAGATGGACAGACAGAGAGACAGACAGATGGACAGACAGACAGATGAACAGACAGAGAGACAGACAGATGGACAGACAGAGAGACAGACAGACAGACAGATGGACAGACAGAGAGACAGACAGAGAGACAGACAGACGGACAGACAGATGGACAGACAGAGACAGACAGACGGACAGACAGAGAGACAGACAGATGAACAGACAGAGAGACAGACAGACGGACAGACAGAGAGACAGACAGACGGACAGACAGAGAGACAGACAGACGGACAGACAGATGGACAGACAGAGAGACAGACAGACGGACAGACAGACGGACAGACAGAGAGACAGACAGAGAGACAGACAGAGAGACAGACAGAGAGACAGACAGACGGACAGACAGAGAGACAGACAGACGAACAGACAAAGAGACAGACAAATGGACAGACAGAGAGACAGACGGACAGACAGAGAGACAGACAGATGGACAGACAGAGAGACAGACAGATGGACAGACAGATGGACAGACAGACAGAGAGACAGACAGATGGACAGACAGAGAGACGGACAGATGGACAGACAGAGAGACAGACGGACAGACAGACAGAGAGACAGACAGATGGACAGGCACAAAATGATGTCATGTTCAGTAAAATAAATAAAAATAAAGATGAATAAAAGTAAATGATGAAGAGACATTAATATGTCTACACTGTAGATGTCCACATCAACACTACAAATTAATCAGCTCAGAAAATATCTTCAATATATTACAAAGTATTAAGTTACAGTTGAAGCTTTTTTACTTATTTAAAGTTTTCTATATTATTATTTTGTTGGTAAATAATTCGGTTTCTTCTCCGACAGAAAAGCTTCAAATGAACAAAAGAATGTTTCGTCTTCACCGATCTTGCGAAGCTCGATGGAGCTCTCGAACTGCTGTCCAGCGACGATGAGCAGCACGGCCAGGTTAATGCCCGAGTAGAGAGTGGGCTGCAGCTCGAATCCCTTCCTGTACCTGCACACACACACACACACACACACACACACACACACACACACACACACACACACACACACACACACACACACACACACACACACACACAGGATGTGAGCGTGTACTAAGTGCGTCGATCTGCTCATGTGCCGCGTGCTCTCTTCTCACCACTGGATGGCGTTATCACGACTTTTTGTGTCTTTACACTCTGAGTCGAGAAAAAAGTCCTTATAGATCCGACCACAGAGACAGAACATGTCTGGAGCGGGATGATCACATGACTGAAGGACCTGCAACATCACACGGAGAGCCTGCTCTCTGTCACCTGGACTGTTCCTCCTGCACACACACACACACACACACACACACACACACACACACACACACACACACACACACACACACACACACACACACACACGCGTAAACATTTTAAAAATGAGCATAAAACAAACAGTCAAACAAACAGACGGAAATTCTGACACCTGTGTATGTGTGTGTGTGTGTGTGTGTGTGTGTGTGTGTGTGTGTGTGTGTGTGTGTGTGTGTGTGTGTGTGAGTGTGTGTTTGTGTGTGAGACCTGTTGAGGGCGAAGGCATAGTGGAACTGAATCATAGGCTGGTTTGCGAGATCACAAGTAGGCAACATCTCCAGTGTCTGCACCAGTTTCACCATCGCATCATAATCCTGAGTGTAGAACAAGTGCACAGGTACACAGGGAGACAGGTACACAGGGAGACAGGTACACAGGGAGACAGGTACACAGGGAGACAGGTACACAGGGAGACAGGTACACAGGGAGACAGGTACACAGGGAGACAGGTACACAGGGAGACAGGTGCACAGGGAGACAGGTACACAGGGAGACAGGTACACAGGGAGACAAGTGCACAGGGAGACAGGTACACAGGGAGACAGGTACACAGGGAGACAGGTGCACAGGGAGACAGGTACACAGGGAGACAGGTGCACAGGGAGACAGGTACACAGGGAGACAGGTGCACAGGGAGACAGGTACACAGGGAGACAGGTGCACAGGGAGACAGGTACACAGGGAGACAGGTACACAGGGAGACAGGTGCACAGGGAGACAGGTACACAGGGAGACAGGTGCACAGGGAGACAGGTACACAGGGAGACAGGTGCACAGGGAGACAGGTACACAGGGAGACAGGTGCACAGGGAGACAGGTACACAGGGAGACAGGTACACAGGGAGACAGGTACACAGGGAGACAGGTGCACAGGGAGACAGGTGCACAGGGAGACAGGTGCACAGGGAGACAGGTGCACAGGGAGACAGGTGCACAGGGAGACAGGTACACAGGGAGACAGGTACACAGGGAGACAGGTGCACAGGGAGACAGGTGCACAGGGAGACAGGTACACAGGGAGACAGGTTTATAGGTGAGACAGATAAACAGCGAGACAGGTTTATAGGTGAGACAGATAAACAGAGAGACAGGTTTATAGGTGAGACAGATAAACAGAGAGACAGGTTTATAGGTGAGACAGATACACAGAGAGACAGGTTTATAGGTGAGACAGATACACAGAGAGACAGGTTTATAGGTGAGACAGATAAACAGAGAGACAGGTTTATAGGTGAGACAGATAAACAGAGAGACAGGTTTATAGGTGAGACAGATACACAGAGAGACAGGTTTATAGGTGAGACAGGTACACAGAGAGACAGGTTTATAGGTGAGACAGATAAACAGAGAGACAGGTTTATAGGTGAGACAGATACACAGAGAGACAGGTTTATAGGTGAGACAGATACACAGAGAGACAGGTTTATAGGTGAGACAGGTACACAGAGACAGGTTTATAGGTGAGACAGATACACAGAGAGACAGGTTTATAGGTGAGACAGATACACAGAGAGACAGGTTTATAGGTGAGACAGGTACACAGAGAGACAGGTTTATAGGTGAGACAGGTACACAGGTATGAGCATATTGATGAAAGCTTCTCTGTTTGTTGGTGTTGTATGTAAATGAGATGCTAATGAGCCTCACCTGTATGTCTCTGTAGGAGAAGAGCAGATTCATGACAATGTCCTGCGTCAGAACCTCCGTGTTGTCGATGCGCAGTTTGATTCGAGACAGTTCCTTGGCCAGTTCCTCGCCCTGATACTTGTCTCGAGCTTTTCGGATGTCATTCAGCAGTGTGTCTTTAAAGGAAGCGCTGTAAAAAAACAGACACCAAAATAAACCGTCCAGCAGTTTCCTCTTTATATTTATTCAGAACACGACGTTCCTCTGAGCTGCTATCTACAGCCACTTGACTTTTCCTCAGCAGGTGATAATCAGCCATAAGAACAAACACACATACACACAAACACACACACGCTGATGTCTGAGAATTGCTGGTGTTCCAGTCGTGTCCTGTTTCTCACTGACAGAACGTTTGTGACTGAGATAACAACCAACACTCTGGGGCTGAAACCTGACGCCAGATCACCAAGAGACTCAAACTGTGAAGGTTGGAAACTGCTGCTTTAAAAACTAGATTTTCACACACACACACACACACACACACACACACACACACACACACACACACACACACACATGGTCACACACACACGGTCACACACACACACACACGGTCACACACACACACACACACACACACACACACACACACACACTCACACACACACAGTCACACACACACAGTCACACACACACACACACACACACACACACACACACACACACACACACACACACACACACACACACACACACACACACACGCACATGCACACATACACGCACATGCACACATACACGCACAAGCACACACACACATACACGCACAAGCACACACACACACACACACACACACACACACACGCACATGCACACATACACGCACAAGCACACACACACACACACACACACACACAAACACACGCACATGCACACATACACGCACAAGCACACACACACACACCCACACACACACACACGCACAAGCACACACACACACACACACACACACACACACACACACACAAACACACGCACATGCACACATACACACACAAGCACACACACACCCACACACACACACACACACACACACACACACACACACACACACACACTCGCACAAGCACACACACACTCGCACAAGCACACACACACACACACACACACACACACACACACACACACACACACACACACACACACACACACAAACACACGCACACACAAACACACGCACATGCACACATACACGCACAAGCACACACACACACACACACACACACACACACCCTTCATACATACAATTTCATTTTAAATTGATCTTTAACAACTTCCTGAACAAGACAAAGTACAATAGTCTCCTGTTATGTGGTTGTGTTTCCTATTTGCATGTTTATGTACATTATGTATATTTATGTACATCCTGGTATTTTAGTCACTTTATTTTCTTTGTTTGGGCAAAACAATTTCTACAGTTAATAAGTACCAGGATGTGACGTGGATGTCCTTCAGCAGGCTGGCGAATCGGTCCACCAGCGGCACGCACAGAGGTCCGAGCAGGTTGTCCCAGCTGGGCTGCATGTACTCGGACGCCCGCCGCTGGGCCACGTTCTCACAGCAGATGTACTCGTTGTTGGGCGTCATCACGTATGGGATGAAGTAATAATTCCCACTGGAGGCCTGGAAGAGAACAGGAAGGACGAGTGAACAACAAAAACAAAGCTAGGATTTTACATTGTAGGAAAGATAACAGACGTTTATGGTGTAGTTCATCCAAACAAGCGAGTGGGAGGAGCTAATGAACTATTTATGCAAATAGGAATAATTCTACCCAGTTAGTATTAACTAATGGCCGTGTGTGAATTATTACACTTCTGTTATTCTGCTTTTATAGAAGTGACATAAAATACACAATATCTTTATTATCTTCGCCTAAACTCTGTTAGTACTTTCAGTGCTTTAGGTTTAGAATCTGATCCTCGGAGTCTCTCAGACACTAACTCACTCTCTCACAGCCTCACTACCTACTTTATTCCTCAGACCCGAGCCTCGGTACTCAGGAGGTAACTGCACCCAGGGGAAGCCCAGAGTAACGGGCCGTGAAGCCTACTCCAGGTAAGACACACAAGAGCGAGAAGAGAAAATGACAGAAGCAGAGAGAAAGAGAAAGAGAGCGTAAATGAGAAATACGAGGACTACGATTATAAGAAAAAAACAGAGACAAAGAAGGCTTCAGTATCCAGAGGGAAGAACCAGGTGAAGGAGACAATCAGAGAAAAGCAGTGAGACAGGTACACAGGAGAGACAGGTATACAGGAGAGACAGGTATACAGGAGAGACAGGTATACAGGAGAGACAGGTATACAGTTAGACAGGTATACAGGAGAGACAGGTATACAGTTAGACAGGTATACAGGAGAGACAGGTATACAGTTAGACAGGTATACAGGAGAGACAGGTATACAGTTAGACAGGTACACAAGAGAGACAGGTATACAGTTAGACAGGTATACAGTTAGACAGGTATACAGTTCGACAGGTATACAGTTAGACAGGTATACAGTTAGACAGGTATACAGGAGAGACAGGTATACAGTTAGACAGGTATACAGGAGAGACAGGTATACAGTTAGACAGGTATACAGTTAGACAGGTATACAGGTATACAGTTAGACAGGTATACAGTTAGACAGGTATACAGTTAGACAGGTATACAGGTATACAGGAGAGACAGGTATACAGTTAGACAGGTATACAGTTAGACAGGTATACAGGAGAGACAGGTATACAGTTAGACAGGTACACAGGAGAGACAGGTATACAGGAGAGACATGTATACAGTTAGACAGGTATACAGGAGAGACAGGTACACAGTGAGACAGTTATACAAGTGAGATAGGTATAAAGATACACGGTGAGACAGGTATGAGTGAGACAGGTATACAGGTGAGACATTTATACAGGTAATCAGTGAGACAGGTCCACAGTTATACAGTGAGACAGGTCCACAGTTATACAGTGAGACAGGTACACAGTTATACAGTGAGACAGGTACACAGTTATACAGTGAGACAGGTACACAGTTATACAGTGAGACAGGTACACAGTTATACAGTGAGACAGGTACACAGTTATACAGTGAGACAGGTACACAGTTAAACAGTGAGACAGGTACACAGTTATACAGTGAGACAGGTACACAGTTAAACAGTGAGACAGGTACACGGTTAAACAGTGAGACAGGTACACAGTTATACAGTGAGACAGGTACACAGTTATACAGTGAGACAGGTACACAGTTATACAGTGAGACAGGTAAGTGTCTCTTCAAATTATTTTACATTTCATTCTTCCTCCTTTCCCAAATAAATAGATAAATAAATTATAAAAACTGTAAAAATAAAATATAAAAATCTACTAACTACTAGATTAAAAATAATAATACTTATTTATTCCAAATACAACATTCATCTTATTTAAACAAATATATATAAAGGAATAAAATAATTCAAGATAAATATTTAACTACTCATTCGTCTTGTTGGACATTTTGGGTTCTGTTGGATTTATGGGACCTGATTTACATCAGATTATTCTTTACATTACAGTAAACTAGCTTAGATTAGATTACAGTATATTATAGTAGATTATTATACATTAGATTAGACTACAGTATGTTAGATTAGACTATAGTATGTTAGATTAGATTACAGTATGTTAGATTAGACTACAGTATGTTAGATTAGATTACAGTAGGTTAGATTAGACTATAGTATGTTAGATTAGACTATAGTATGTTAGATTAGATTACAGTAG
Source organism: Tachysurus fulvidraco (assembly GCF_022655615.1). Classification (NCBI taxonomy): domain Eukaryota; kingdom Metazoa; phylum Chordata; class Actinopteri; order Siluriformes; family Bagridae; genus Tachysurus; species Tachysurus fulvidraco. The sequence goes on along the minus strand of NC_062542.1, from coordinate 17,364,127 downwards.
GTTAGATTAGACTATAGTATGTTAGATTAGATTACAGTATGTTAGATTAGACTACAGTATGTTAGATTAGATTACAGTAGGTTAGATTAGATTACAGTAGGTTAGATTAGACTATAGTATGTTAGATTAGACTATAGTATGTTAGATTAGATTACAGTAGGTTAGATTAGACTACAGTAGGTTAGATTAGATTACAGTAGGTTAGATTAGATTACAGTAGGTTAGATTAGACTATAGTATGTTAGATTAGACTATAGTATGTTAGATTAGATTACAGTAGGTTACATTAGATTACAGTACTTTAGATTAGACTACAGTATGTTAGATTAGACTACAGTATGTTAGATTAGATTACAGTAGGTTATGTTACACTTTTAAGAACAATGTGGTGACATTTCAGGCTGCGTTTATGACAGAATCAGATTCAGGCTCATTTCTATCCTACAGGACAGTATTGATGTTGTCTTCATCAGAAATCCTGGTGAATGAAGATCAGTGATTTAAACTTCAGTTGTGTTTGAAGGTCGAGTTCTGTACAGAGCAGCTGGAGAGCGTTAGCTAAGAGCGCTATTTAAAGACATGTGTTAATCCATCAGACCTCCAGCATGAACCCATCTGCTTCTGTTTTAGACTCAACACAGTGAGGAAGGCACTGACAGTCTAATCAGCTAGTGTTTTATTCCTCTTTTACTCACCAACTCAACAATCACACATCAGCTTTACTAAAGTACAAAAACTTTTCATCTGTTTATAGATGTATTTTATTTCACTTTACTATATACCGTGTTTCCCTCAGCAGCATCTCTTTATTGTCTCTCTTCAATTTAATAAGAGAAAAAACACAATAAAGACTCCTTCAACACATCACACACACACACACACACACACACACACACACACACACACACACACACACACACACACACACACACACTATAATCAGTGGAGCATCTGCTGTACGTCTTTGTAAATGAGCTGTTGCTATAGAAACGGTAATCAGAATAAAGGCATGACTGTTATAGAGAATTAATCAACACCTGTCTATCGAGACAGAATTTGAGCGTAAACACTATTACACTCTACAGTTTCCTCTAAACTCCATGAATAATTTTTGGAGGGAAAATGTAAGCAGCTCAGACTCTGCGTATAGGTCACGTGGGCTTTCAGCCTCGGACGTTATTTTCACGTGTCGTCATGCAGCAGTAAATAAAGCACAGTGGACATGACGTGACAACATGGCTCCAGAAATAGCCACAAAGCCCAGGACGCAGAACACAGGGAGACGTCTTGCTTTAACCTCATGACAGTAGACATGGAATGAAATCAAAGATCTCCTACTATTTATGCGAAAGAATCTAATTAAGTCAATTCTATTTGGCATGAAATCGACATCACGATGTTTAAACATGTTATGGACGTGATTCAGATTATTTGTCTTTAGGTTTTGAAATGATGAAGTAGTGTTTGGGGGCGGAGCTAATCTCATGCTGTGATGTTACTACACAAGCTTCATGGCTTTAGACCAATGTGAAAATATTAGTGGATGAAAAAGTGTGACGTAGAAAAGTGTAGAGTTAGAGGTAGAGTTAGGGTTAGTGTTAGGGTTAGAGTTAGGGTTAGTGTTAGTGTTAGGGTTAGAGTTAACCCTAACCAGAGAACATGTGTGCTTTAACCAACTAACTAAATCAATATAGAATCAAAACTGTTAACTAGCTTACTAGTGGCTGGTTAAAATTCTAGTTACATTAACTAATGTGAGCTATTAGGACTGACTGCAGGTCATAGCAGCATTTTTTTTATTTTATTTGCATATTTATGCATATTCATAGCTTCTGGCATTTTTAATCAGGGTTAAGATGGAAAAGTGGAGGAACAATAATCAGATGATGTGAATCCAAATAGATTTGATACTTACTGTGTTTTTCTGGGCCACCATATCCTTCAAAAAAAGAAGAAAAATAAAGGAGTGAATTACTCATAACACATGACAGATTATTTGGGTATCTTCTGATCTCAGGTCAATAACGACACACTGGCAGGAACAAAGGCTTCAACCTCTTTATTTTTATCCAAATTATCTTACACATGAGCAGATCTTTGCAGGGTGAAACACTTCTGTAGGCTGGAAATAGCTTCTACACTTCACTGCCATGACAGGAATGTGAGGAATGAGCTACAGCCAGACTTCCTCACTCACACCAGACACTTCTACACACTGCCTACTGAACTGACATGGTGATGATGAAATCTGATGATACGTCTACAGTACAAACGTTCAGCAATACTTGAATTTAACAGCCGTCTACAGGAAACTACATAGGAAAAACAAATGTAATGAGCATTTAACAGGGTTGGGCAGTAGGGGGCGCTAGTCACACTCATGCTGCTGCTGATGTGTGTGTGTGTGCGTGTGTGCATATGAGTGCATGTGCATGCATGTGCATGCGTGTGTGCATGCGTGTCTGTGCATGTGTGTGTGCATGTGCATGTGTGTGTGCATGTGTGCGTGCGTGTGTGTGTGTGTGCATGTGTGTGTGCGTGCATATGTGTGTGCGTGTGTGTGTGCATGTGTGTGTGCGTGTGTGTGTGTGCATGTGATTGTGTGTGCATGTGAGTGTGTGTGCATGTGTGTGTGTTTGTGTATGTGTGTGTGTGCATGTGTGTGCGTGTGCGTGTGTGCGTGTGTGTGCGTGTGTGTGTATGTGTGTGTGCATGTGAGTGTGTGTGCATGTGAGTGTGTGTGCATGTGTGTGTGTTTCTGTATGTGTGTGTGTGTGTGTGTGCGTGTGTGTGTGTGTGTGTGCATGTGTGTGTGCATGTGAGTGTGTGTGCGTGTGTGTGTGTGCGTGCATGTGTGTGTGTGTGTGTGTGTGCTCACCTTCAGAGACTGTGCTGTGTCGGGGTCAGTGTCATGGTACAGGATGACGTTGTTGGCCATGTCAAAACTCTCACGAACACCCAGATGATAAAAGAGGGACGGCTGGCGGAACACATCACTCATATCCACCACCGCAATGTCTGTAAACACAGTGTGTGTGTGTGTGTGTGTGTGCGTGTATGTCCGTGTGTGTGTGTGTGTGCGTGTATGTATGTGTGTGTGTGTGTGTGTGTGTGTGTGTGTGTGTATGTGTGTGTATGTATGTGTGTGTGTGTATGTGTGTGTATGTATGTGTGTGTATGTATGTGTGTGCGTATGTGTGTGTGTGCGTATGTGTGTGTGTGCGTATGTGTGTGTGTGTGTGTGTGTGTGTTTAATGTAAAACAGGTACACAAGACTATTAGTCTATGCAGTTCTATACATTTTGGGAAACATCCACATGAAATTATTCCCATAAAAAACAAAACATTTTGTTGTTTCACTGCAGAATTCCAGCTGAAGCAGATTTCTAGTTTTATTTAACAAGAATTTTACAAGCCTCACTGATCTGCCTCACTGATCTGCCTCACTGATCTGCCTCACTGATCTGCCTCAACACTTCAAGCCTTTAAACACACGTGTTTTAGGAAAAAATGTTTAGCTAACATATTAGCTGTGGGTTTGCAATCAACATGATCTTGACACACAGACGAAGAGCGTTTCTAGTGTTTCATTCAGTAAATCGACACACACACTTCCTCCTGCAGCGCTGAGACGTTTCACTACGCAAAAAAAAAGAAAAGTAAAAAAACCCCCACAAAACTAAACTGTGCACTAAAACATTTCTCTTAATTAACTTCAATAATCAGTGTATCATGATGCGCAGGAAGCGTGATGAATCTAGGCGTCACGTCAACACCTGACAGATCCTGCACTCGGCCGTCACTCTCGGATGTCACGCTGGTTTCGTCTTTTCTCTGCTCTGATATTCCACACAGTCACAGGTCTGTAATTGACATGTGAAGACCTGTGAAAGTTTAGGAACCACTCAAGATGACCTTCAGAAATTTTCCCAGGAAAGAAAACACAAAAGTGCAGCTTGCTTTGTTATGGAGAACATCGTGATAACAGTCCTGACTGATCACAATCATGAAATTTACTTAGTGCACCAAAAGCACAGAGGTGGAACAGGGAGCTGGTGCAGAGATGAGAACTTTAAAGACTCTGCTGTTTTACTGACTTTATTTTAATGGCTACTGAGTAAAATAGAGATGATAAACATTAGAGACTGTCATGTACTCGATATGAGAGAGAGAGAGAGAGACAGAGAGAGAGAGAGAGAGAGAGAGAGAGAGAGAGAGGGAGAGAGAGAGCAGCTTCTTCTTTCATTCTATCTTAAGTCTTTACATGTACAAACTTTATAAATACGTAAACGTTCAGAATTGAAGCTGTGACCAGAGACTGAGATCATTCTAACTATTTTGTTTGTTCTGATAAACCAGAAAATCATCCGTCTTCCCGTGACAAGTTTTCATACACAAATAATCACAACATGGAGATAAATATGATCCCATGGAGAGGTTTTTTTTAGTTTTCATTATAGTCCCTGAAGGGAATTCTGCAGCACTTCAGTGATTATAAGAAGTGATTTACACACGTGGTTGTGCATGAAAAAGTGTCATGTGATGTGTGTGTGTGTGTGTGTGTGTGTGTGAGAGAGAGCTTCTCAGGAACTGTGCTTTCAGTTACAGTAAGTGCAGGTTGGGGCAGGTTCACTTACATACCACACCAACACACAATACACCGAGTTCAGGGCAGAAGTGACGTAGATATGGAACACGTAAAGGGTCATAATGGCCTCAAAACACTTTCTGCCCTTTTAATACACGCACAAAGTTAACGTGCTTTTACAGCTGTTCATCACACGTGTCACATGAGAAGCGTTCACGTGTGTTGTTTTTGGTTTGGTTTAAAAAAAAAAGAGCTTTGAGGAAAAAAAAACAACAACAGATTTGAAACTCACCTGCGTCGTAGAAGGTGTCCAGCACTGACGTCTCACCGAAGTCCAGCCTGCCGAAGGTGACGGTGGTGAGGATGGCGCTCTCGGCATCGCACGCTCTCTGCAGACACTGTAATGCCCCAGACTCAGGGCTGTTCGCCGCCACCGCCTTCAGCCCATCATTCAGGACGTACACAGCACGCAGACTGCGCTGTTTGGACACCAGACTTGGACTCGGGACGTCCACTCTCTCTGTGGCCATCAACGACACGCTGGTTGCATGATCTCCAGCTGCCTCTGCTGCTGACTGGCTGGAGACCTCCATCATAGAGCAAGTGTGTGCGTGTGTGTTTATGTGTATATGTGTGTGGGGGGTGGGGTGGGGTTGCACGTATGTCTGGCTCTTTCCAGGTTCTCTATAAATTAAAGCACATTAGAGTAGAGATTAATTAATTAATTAAGTTGTGCTTCATCAATAAACTTTCCTAAACCCTGGTCATGTATAAACAGGTATAAAGTGTTCTATAGTTAATGCGTGAAACTTGATACAAAATGTTCTGGATGCTGAAGCGTGAATCTTTTTAAAATAATATCCAAATTAGCATATGTTTCATTTTGGGTTGCATCATTTGCATGTTTAAATACACTTTTAAAATGAAAGCAGTTCTTCTGATGCACACTTCCAGCACGTTAGCGTTCATCTCGCCAGGGTTTTACACTGTACCGGGAGTCTAATGTGCGCCGTGTGCCGGTGGACGTGCTGTGCGCGCGCTCGCGTCCCCGGAGCGCAGAGACCTCCTGTTCATCAAATCAGTTCTCATCACTTCATCACTGACCACTGAAGTGTCTGTCATCCGGGTCTCAGCCCTCTGTGGCACCGCAGAGAGAACATGAAACATGTCAAATTGTGCAATCAGAAGGAAGTTTGGAAGTGTGCTGCAACGCATTACACACACACACACACACACACACACACACACACACACACACACACACACACACACACACACACACACACACACACACACACCCTTAGAGTACATAAAAATAGTAATGCATAATGCAAAGGGTCCTCAAACTTGCACGTACCTGCTTTTATGGAACCGGTTGCAGCAAATATTCCAATGAAAATCTCTCTCTCTCTCTCTCTCTCTCTCTCTCTCTCTCTCTCTCTCTCTCTCTCTCTCTCTCTCCCTCTCCCTGTGCCTTACTTCCCCTCTTACTGTATCTCCGCACTGTGTAAAGTCCAACAGCTAAATATAAAGCACTTGTTAGGACACGCGCTCAGTCATTCAGTCGGGAAGTTTATTTCTGTCTCCGACCTAAAAGTAACTAAAGAATAAAAAGTCCAGAGTTTAAGAATCTAGAGCCCTGAAGGCGCAGAGGTGACCATGCGGAGGTGGAATCACTGAGACTCAACACCACCGAGCCGCACGGGTGCTAAAAAGACGTGTGTGTGTGTGTGTGTGTGTGTGTGTGTGTGTGTGTGTGTGTGTGTGTGTGTGTGTGTGTGTGTGTGTGTGTGTGTGTGTGTGTTCATGGCTCCTCCTGCTGTTTCCTCTGACATGACTAAATGTGTTTACATAGACGATAGAAACCAACCTCCATCTTCCAGGGTTCTTTTAAACATTTCATCATCAGCGTTTGTAGTGTCTGTGTGTGTGTGTGTGTGTGTGTGTGTGTGTGTGTGTGCGTTAAAAGAAAATGATAAAGGACATTGTGGTGTGATGAAGCAGAATTATTGTAACATCTAAACATTTTTGTCCATTAATTGTTACACTGAATCTTGAAAGTTGGTAAACCAAGATGTCTGCTGTTCTCTCTGTTATAAACACTATAAACACTTCCTACACACCTGCGTCCCTTTTGTTCTCCCTCTTCAAGTTAATAAGACAAAAAAATCAACATAATACAAATCTCAGCTTGTCGTGTTACTGAGAAACTGCAAAGAACTCTTCTGTCTTAACGATGTGGGAGAACGTCCAGTTCCAGCCTCACCTCTGACTGGTACACAGTCTGACACTGGAGACTCCTTCACCACATCACACACACATATTTTTAATGCAGAGAGAAACTATTGGCACCCCTGGAGAGTGAAACAGTCTTATCCTTCTCGTTGTAATGCCTTGGGTTTTCTCACAGGAGGACTTTATAAATGTTCTGTAGAAGAGTTCTGGATCTGCTGTTTATTTTAATTCGATACTCAATACAGATTAAAATGATGTAATATACAGCACTCATGTTTCCTCCATTCCTGATTCACATCTCTTTATGTAACCCCTGAATGTTCTAGAGAGTTCTGTGGCTGTTCTGAGCTCAGGTTACCCATAATTCGAGCTTCTCCACACACAACACTCACACGCACACACACACACACACACACACACACACACACACACACACCTACAGGTGTCCATTAAACACAGATACAGAGCAGTTGAGTTAAAGCTTCAAATAAATGTGTGTGTGTGTGTAGAGATTGATGGGTTGGTGATATAATAGCAGTGTCCTGTGTCCTGTGAACAAAAATATCTTCAGCTATTGTATATCTGTCCTGGAACGTGTGTAATGTCTTTTTATTACTTTGTTCCTTACTAGTTTTCCCACTTCATCAGGAGCAAAGCCTCAACAGACCATCAGGTTTCCTCCACCATGGTTCACTCCTCCAGCATCTTTTCATTTCTTCTGTGCTTCACAAATGTTTTGTCTGATCCAAACACCTCAAGCGTAACTTCTTCAGTCCATAACACTTTCTAATCGCCATCATGCTCATGATTATCAGTCAGTCAACCAGCACCCTGGAGTCTCGTCCGACTGGTGTTTCCTGGTGTTTTTGTGTGTGGTGTTTAATGAAGCTGCTATCTGAGGAGCTGTGAGGCGTCTATTCCTCCAACTACAGACACAGATGTGTTGAAGTAATCGTCCTTTCTAAAAACAACAAACTGAGGACTTCCTGTTGGAAGCTGAGACCATAAACAAATACACAGACAGACAGATAAACAAGCAGACAGACGGACAAAGAGATAGACAGGTGTAGAAAGCAGAAGCAGTCAGAAAGGTAGATAACAGGAAGGACAGATAAATAGAAAGAAAGAAATGAATACAGACAAAGAGAGATAAACAGAAATAGTGGAGACAGACAGACAGACAGACAGACAGACAAAAAGAGACAGACAAATAGTGATAGATTAACAGAGAGACACAAATAGAGACAGACAGACAGAAATTAACATAGAACAGACAGACAGACAGACAGACAGACGAATGAACCCTGAAGCAGAGAGTATTTCGGAATCTTCTTTTTTAATAAAATCTGCACACATAAATGCATTTTCCGTACATTAAAATATAAAAGTTTATATAAGACTTTCTCAAAAGAAGAAACAGCATCAAGAAAACAAAATGTGCATTTTCTCCATATCGCTGACACGAAAGAAAAGACATGATTTTATTAAAAATAAAGAAGGCCTCAGTGTGGACAAGAGGAGAGACGAGAGAGAGAGAGAGAGAGAGAGAGAGAGAGAGAGAAAGACAGGGTGTGAGAGAGACAGGTTGAGAGAGAGACTGGGAGAAAGACAGGATGAAAGAGAGACAGGGTGAGAGAGAGAGACAGGGTGAGAAAGAGACAGGGAGAGAGAGACAGAGAGAGAGAGAGGGGGGAAGACAGGGTGTGAGAGAGACAGGGAGAGAGAGAGACAGGGAGAGAGAGAGACAGGGTGAGAGAGAGACAGGGAGAGAGAGAGACAGGGTGAGAGAGAGACAGGGTGAGAGAGAGACAGGGAGAGAGAGAGAGACAAGGAGAGAGACAATGTGTGAGAGAGACAGGGAGAGAGAGACAGCATGAGAGAAGAGAGACTTAAAGAAAAGATCTTAAAGTAAACGACTGAAGGCCGACGCAGCAGCTTCTCCTTCACATCACTTAAAGTGTGGAGTCGCCGCCTAGTCGCAGTACCAGGAGAAGATGGTTCCTCCTCAACACCATGGAAAAGTATCTAATAAAATAACCGTAAAGTGAGGAAGCGTTCGTTTGTTTTCTCGTTGCTGTTGTATTCACTTGCTTTTTTTCTTCATCTTTATTTGGCACGAATCCGTCTGCCAGCCTTTCAGAGTTTCTGCCATTTGCCACCAACCACCTTGAATCACGTGCGTTTATTTGGAGAGAACTTTCTTTATGTTCTCGACGTCCATCTGAAACAAGCAGAGCAGGAAAACGATGACACACACATGGGGATGTTCTGCACCTCAGATTAACTCACAAAGTCCTCTTAGGTTCTTCACATTTTACTCCGTGGGTTCTTTGTGCTTCATATAAACACACTGCATGTTTTATTTGTATAGGAACATAATTCCACAGGAGGTCGATTCGTCCTCACCTGCAGGGACAAGCGGATCTTTTTCTCCTCGTCAAGTTCACTCACAAGCTGTTTCATCTCCTGTCTGAGGGAAAAAAACCACAGAAGACCAGGTCAAATCAGGTGAAATAAACAAACCAGGACCAAGGAATACTGATGCTAAACTCTTTGGAACATCTCTCTCATTTCTACTTAACAACTCTTCCAAATGTCTCCATCCTTCCTCTTATTTTAAGATCTTCTAAATTGTCCTTTCACTCAGGACATCTTCCATCTGTCTCTTTCCCTCCTACATTCCAATCATCTTCCTCCTTTTTCTAAACATCTTGAACTTTCCAGAAATCTCCATTTTTTAATTAT
>NC_062542.1:17347059-17352059 GCF_022655615.1 Tachysurus fulvidraco | reverse complement strand
ACACACACACACACACACACACACACACACACACACACACTCTTTTACTTAACACACAGGCTCAGGTTATGAAAGGATCTTCTAGTCTACAAGGTAAAAGGTTTCACAGGGAGGTGGAGGAGCACCAGGACACCAGGGCGAGTGTGTGTGTGTGTGTGTGTGTGTGTGTGTGTGTGTGTGTGTGTGTGTGTGTGGTGTGTGGTGTGTGTGTAGCCCTCACTCAGAACAGAGACTGAGACCCTCTCTGAGGGCAGTAAACCTTCTGCTGTCATCTCCAGAGAGAAACAGATCGTACCTCTTTCTCCACCTCAGGAACAAAGAGCTTCACAAAGTTGTCGGGAAACACACCCTGTTTACTGTTCAGCTCCCCGAGCCACCAGCCTGCATCCGCACAGTCCTACACACACACACACACACACACACACACACACACACACACACACACACACACACACACACACACAAACCGAGAGAAAAAGACAGTGACAAACCCCTTCAGTGTGGAATTAAACCTTTACTACAGCAACACATTTATATCACTCTGCATATTAATGTGTACATCATGAATATTAATGAGCCTACAACATTATGAGTGGACAGTTCTACAGTACCGAGCTACACCGATTGTGTTTATATAATAATTATGTTTATATTATGTTAATAATAATAATCATCATCAAATTGGAAAATGAAGTAAAATAATAATAATAATAATAATAATAATAATAATATATAAACATGATCTCAAAGTGCTTTACATACTTTACATACCTTACTGATGATGCTAACGATGTCTCCCTCTTTGACTGACAGCTCATCCTCGTTCTGGGCTTCGTACGGGAATAACACTTTACAGAACTCCTTTGCTGTTACCATAGAAACGATAAGGTATCAGAGCCTGGGCGGGGTTATGGTTAGACGTTCTGTCACATGACCACCAATCAGAGGCCCAGCAGCTCCTACTAATCACCTTCATTTGCATAATGGAATCTGATTGGCTTTTATATTTAATGATGCAATAACACAATGTCAAGTGTTCAGAATTTCACACTTAACACTTTCTCCATCTCTGAACATAAACGATTATAAACGAGAGATTTAATCAGATTAAAACACTTTTATAACCTGTTTATTAAATTAAATAAATTATATATGTTTATTACATTTAATTTGCCTTCAAGTTACCTTTAGGCTTGTTTTCAGGTTCTGTTTTCATGGCGTCCTGAGGAACAGACAGCGTTGGTTTCTTTACTGGCAGCTGAGGAGAAAGAGAAAGAGAGAGACAGAGAGAGAGAGAGAGAGAGAGAGAGAGAGAGAGAGAGAAAGAGAGAGAGAGGGAAAGAGAGAGAGAGAGAGACAGAGAGACAGAGAGACACAGAGAGAGAGAGAGAGAGAGAGACACAGAGAGAGAGAGAGAGAGAGAGAGAGAGAGACAGAGACAGAGAGAGACACACACAGAGAGAGAGAGAGAGAGAGAGAGAGAGAGAGAGAGAGAAAGAGAGACAGAGAGGGGGGAAGAGAGAGAGATAGAGAGAGGCAGAGAGACAGAGAGGGGGGGAAACAGAGAGAGACAGAGAGAGAGAAAAAGAGAGAGAGATAGAAAGAGAGACAGAGAGAGAGAGAGAGAGAGAGAGAGAGAGACAGAGAGAGAGAGAGAGAGAGTCATTTGTCGAATCTCAAATGTCATAATATATCTCTGCTTTTTTCCCACAAATCAATTGTCTGTATATTTTACACATATTTATTGATGAATTATTGCAAACATATCACTGCATTGTCATGGTAACACATCTAAACACTAACATGAGCTAATTTATTAGCAGTTAGCTAAATGACTCATTAAGATACCAAATGTATAATAATATCAGGCTGTAAGATAGAATGGGCATGGTCAATTTGCATATGTATTAATATTCATGAGTCCATGTATATCAGACGAGGTTGAAGCATTAGAGATATTTGTGTGTGTATAAAACTGTGTGATGGTTTTAGCAACAAGTTCAGGAGATTATTAAAGGAAGAAAATGGTAGGAAATAATCGGATACAACAAATAAAAGGAACAAAGGAGATTTTGTTCACTTTTAATGAAGGAAGCCCCATCTGGTCTAAACTCCGCCCACTCCTAATAACGTTCATCACATTTTACACTAATTTCCAGCAGTGAAGCGATGTTAAAAACACAGTCTAATCGTATTAATTAATTAATTAATCACTAATTTATGGGTGTTTTATTGTTGTTTTCTTTTTATTAACATCAGCATTTATTTCTCTTTGAATATTTTTATAATATTTCTTATAAACACCTTTTTTTTCCTCTTATGAAACACTCTGACATTTAGATGTTTGCACAAGTTCAACTTTAACACACTCCTGCATTACAATGTTGTCACACACACACACACACACACACACACACACACGCGCACAAAATGTTATTTTCCTGTTAGTTTTTTGACGGCGGTAAATAAATAAATCTGTGTGTTTGTGTGTGTGTGTGTGTGGACAGTTTAGTGTAAAAGAGCCACGCTGGTTAAATCGAAACCGTTCCAACTCCACACTCTAAAAGCACACTATTTAACACACACACACACACACACACACACACACACACACACACACACACACACACACACACACACACACACACACACACACACACAGCTCTGTTCAGTCCGGAAAGTGCCCCTCCACCTCCCCCACCCTCTTCCTCTCTGGTTTAGGACAGTCATGCTGGAGACACACTAACGAGATTCATGTGCTCTCTGAGAACTAACACTACATTTCAGGAACATCAGGCAAACATCTGGATCCTGTGCAGCACCGAAGGAACATGCGGGGTCTCCATACCCCTGCTGAGACCACATCACTTCCTGTTATTGAGAGCTACATCCTCACGACACATCGGCTTCGTCTTGGTCTCCGCCACAGCTAATCACAATGTGCTCACACACCTCTAACATACTCTCTAATCGTTTAAAGCTCACACACACACACACACACACACACACACACACACACACACACACACACACACACACACACACACATATACACAATATACACTTGTCACAAACACAGTGAGAACAATCTCAACAAAGAAAGGGGAAGGAAAAGAAGAAAAAGGATTAAAAAAGCAGCAGTTTACCTCACTGTTTTCTGCTCACCAGTCAAAAGCTCCAAGTACGAATCTGTGTGTTTATGTGTGTGTGTGTGTGTGTGTGTGTGTGTGTGTGTGTGTTTTGCATACGAAGGAGTGTGACGTTTCAGTGCTCCTGAAGTTCACACCCCCGAGTGACATGAAACATTTGCAGTGCTACTTCTGCTTTAGAACTGGAAGAGAGAAAGAGAGAGAGAGAGAGAGAGAGAGAGAGAGAGAGAGAGAGAGAGAGTGTGTGAGAGAGAGAGAGTGTGTGTGTGTGTGTGAGAGAGAGAGAGAGAGAGAGAGAGAGAGAGAGAGAGAGCTGACATGTAATGTTACAGTAGTCTGGAACTGAAATAGACTTAAATGGAATTTTATGTCATGATTCGTGTGCGTGTGTGTTTGTGTATCTGTGTGTGTCTGTGTGTGTTTGTGTATCTGTGTGTGTCTGTGTGTGTTTGTGTATCTGTGTGTGTTTGTGTATCTGTGTGTGTCTGTGTGTGTTTGTGTATCTGTGTGTGTCTGTGTATCTGTGTGTGTCTGTGTGTGTTTGTGTATCTGTGTGTGTCTGTGTATCTGTGTGTGTCTGTGTGTGTTTGTGTATCTGTGTGTGTCTGTGTGTGTTTGTGTATCTGTGTGTGTCTGTGTATCTGTGTGTGTCTGTGTGTGTTTGTGTATCTGTGTGTGTCTGTGTGTGTTTGTGTATCTGTGTGTGTCTGTGTGTGTTTGTGTATCTGTGTGTGTTTGTGTATCTGTGTGTGTGTCTCTGTGTGTTTGTGTGTGTGTCTGTGTGTTTGTGTGTGTGTCTGTCTGTGTGTGTCTGTGTGTGTTTGTCTCTGTGTGTGTGTCTCTGTGTGTGTTTGTGTGTCTGTGTGTGTGTGTCTCTGTGTCTGTGTGTGTGTGTTTGTGTGTCTGTGTGTGTTTGTGTGTCTGTGTGTGTTTGTGTGTGTCCCAATATTCTGTAAAGTTATAATTAGAAATAAAAATCACAAGTTGTGATTGTGTAAAAATTCGCCATTCCAAACCCCCAAGACTGGTGGGCGGAGCTTCAGAGATGACACAAAAGCCACAGCAGAAATCAAACCTCGAGAACATGAGGATGAGGAGGACGTTGAGTCTGAGAGCAGACCTCAGTCTGACAGACAGTTCAACATGACACCAGTCTCACCAACAGCGACGGCCTCCGTCCTGTCCGAGAGAACAACAACAACAACAACAACAACAACAACAACAACTGGAAAAAGGATCCAGATGTTTAAAGCAGACAGAGAGACATCCCAGAAGACGTCCAGCTTCCATCACAAGACAAGTGTGATTCTACAAAATACTGACTCGAGTCCTGACTTCTTGTGACACAAGTAACACTTTCCACCTTTAAATTCCAGATCTCAATCTTTACTGATCTCAATCCATCTGAGGTTGGGGACAGATTCTGGTGGTGAATACACAGCACTGCAGCTACAGACAGACAGACAGACAGACAGACAGACAGACAGACAGACAGACAGACAGACAGCACTGCAGCTACAGACAGACAGACAGACAGACAGGCAGACAGACAGAACTGCAGCTACAGACAGACAGACAGACAGACAGACAGACAGACAGACAGAACTGCAGCTACAGACAGACAGACAGACAGACAGACAGACAGACAGAACTGCAGCTACAGACAGACAGACAGACAGACAGACAGACAGACAGCACTGCAGCTACAGACAGACAGACAGACAGGCAGACAGACAGAACTGCAGCTACAGACAGACAGACAGACAGACAGACAGAACTGCAGCTACAGACAGACAGACAGACAGACAGACAGACAGAACTGCAGCTACAGACAGACAGACAGACAGACAG
>NC_062542.1:17329559-17332059 GCF_022655615.1 Tachysurus fulvidraco | reverse complement strand
ACTGAACATAGTGACTGAACACCAACACAGAGACTGAACATAGTGACTGAACACCAACACAGAGACTGAACACCAACACAGAGACTGAACACCAACACAGTGACTGAACACCAACACAGTGACTGAACACCGACACAGAGACTGAACACCGACACAGAGACTGAACACCGACACAGTGACTGAACACCGACACAGTGACTGAACACCGACACAGTGACTGAACACCGACACAGAGACTGAACACCGACACAGTGACTGAACACAGACACAGAGACTGAACACCGACACAGTGACTGAACACCGACACAGAGACTGAACACCAACACAGTGACTGAACACCGACACAGTGACTGAACACCGACACAGAGACTGAACACCGACACAGTGACTGAACACCGACACAGAGACTGAACACCAACACAGAACCACACTGATAGTGTACAGACTCACTGCACACACACTGGCCATGGTGACAGGACACTATAAGAGGTCATGGCTCCCTACAGAGCAGAGTGCAGACACACAGATGCGCGCGCGCACACACACACACACACACACACACACACACACACACACACACACACACACACACACACACACACACACACCATAGAGACAGGATGCTATAACATTTACATTTACAGCATTTGGCAGATGCTGTTATCCGGAGCGACGTACATAACTGCTTAAGTCTCTGTCACTGCACACATTAATGCTGGTTCACTGAGATACAGACTTAAGATACAGACTTAAGATACAGACTTAAGACACAGACTTAAGACACAGACTTAAGACACAGACTTAAGACACAGACTTAAATTATTGTTCAAGTTACAATGAAAAAGTGTCAAAGTTGTTTTTTTTATAAATGCAAAAGAAAGAGAAAGAAGTGTTTCCTGACTCAGTGGAAGGTCTTCAACTGCCATTTGAAAATAACCTCTATAAGAGGTCACGGCTCCCTACAGAGCAGAGTGCAAACACACACACACACACACACACACACACACACACACACACACACACACACACACACACACACACACACACACACACACACACACACACACACACACTGGCCATAGAGACAGGACGCTATAAGAGGTCACGGCTCCCTACAGAGCAGAGTGCAAACACACACACACACACACACACACACACACACACACACACACACACACACACACACACACACACACACACACTGGCCATAGAGACAGGACGCTATAAGAGGTCACGGCTCCCTACAGAGCAGAGTGCAAACACACACACACACACACACACACACACACACACACACACACACACACACACACACACACACACACACTCACACACTGGCCATAGAGACAGGACGCTATAAGAGGTCACGGCTCCCTACAGAGCAGAGTGCAAACACACACACACACACACACACACACACACACACACAGAGACACACACAGAGACACTCACACTCACACTGACACTCACACTGACACTCACACTGACACTCACACTGACACTCACACTGACACTCACACTGACACTCACACTCACACACTGGCCATAGAGACAGGACGCTATAAGAGGTCACGGCTCCCTACACAGCAGAGTGCAATCACACACACACACACACACACACACACACACACACACACACACACACACACACACACACACACACACACAGAGTACAGAGACACACACAGACACACTCACACAGGCCATAGAGACAGGACACTATAAGAGGTCATGGCTCCCTACAAAGCAGAGTACATACACATACACACACACGCACAGGCACACACGCACACACACACACACTGGCCATAGAGACAGGATGCTATAAGAGGTCACAGCTCCCTACAGAGCAGAGTGCATACACACACAGACACACACAGACACACACATACACACACATACACACAGTTATAAACAGGTTATAACGCATTAACAAAGGTTTTGACTATGATGCATTATAAGAGCTTAGTCATGACTTAATAGTGGAACTTTACAGATACTGGAAGTGGTTTTGGTTGTTAAGGAATAGATTGCTGGTTATGATGGAAATAACTCTAGGTGATCTAGTCACACACACACACACACACACACACACACACACACACACACACACACACACACACACACACATGATGAAAAACGTGATTTCACTTTGACCACTTGGGGGCTTTAGGAAAGAGAAAAGAGAATTGAAAAGAAACGAGTGCAGACTGACAGTCATTTTATTACAATGTGCAGAAACTACAGAGACTCGTAACTCGAGGCATGGACTCGTCTCGCTGCAGGCATCAGACAGACGGTCTCACAGCATCAGATCTCACACCAGCAGACCACAGGACAGCTTCTTCTCACAGGCTCTCAGACTGCTGAACTCTAAACACCACCACATTAACACCACACTAACACCAACACAGCACGTCCCGCTGTATCTACCATCAGTGCACTTTATCGTTATCACTACAGCTACACCGACGGCTCCTCTGATCGCGGACCCGGACCC
>NC_062542.1:17314559-17319559 GCF_022655615.1 Tachysurus fulvidraco | reverse complement strand
CAATGAAGTTAAAAAAACGATCAAACAAATCTCCAGCCCAGTGGAGTTGAAGGAGCTCCGAGACACAGAGGGAACAAAATGACGGAGAAGAAACAGAAAATTCTGCTTTAACGGCTCGGTGATGAGACACGACACGGCACGCGCGCATCAACCGCCCGCTGCCTCGCGCTCCGGTACCTTCACCGCGCAGACATGAAAACAGAGCGGCGACAATGTAGCGGGGAAACGCTGTGTGATGTGGCCGCTGCTCCGTTATACACACACACACACACACACACACACACACACACACACACACACACACACACACACACACACACACACACACACACACACACACACACACACCGCCCAGTCCGAGCAGCCTAACGGCCTGCAGGTGGCGCGCTGGAGTATGTTAAACTCTCGCGAGATTAGGACAGCTGAAGAGGCATCACGTGATCTCCTCTTCCTCCTCCTCCTCTTCCTCCTCTTCCTCATCCTTCTCCTCCCAGGCGGAAGTTTTAGATTTTCTACAAAGAAAGTCAAATGACTGCGTTTCATTGAAATATATACATTTTTTTACATTCACATCACAATAAAGATTAACTTGTTACCGCAACACTTTCTGAACATCTGGAGCAGATTTACGTTTATTATTCAATTACATTTGTATTAGCATTATGGACTTTGTGCGCCCCCTGCTGTCAGAAAAGTGTTATATGTTTAATGTAACACACTTACCAGACTCCCTAAATACAGAGTGACTTACATTTTTAATATCAATTTACACCATTGTGGGTTAAGGGCCATGCTCAGGGGCCCAGCAGTGGCAGTTTGGTGGACCTGGGATCTGAACTCATGACCTTCCCATCACTAGCCCAACACCTTAAACAGTGTGCTGCACCTCATCCACCTCCAGAGGGCGCTGATGACCTATAAACCCTGGCAGAAGATTTATTTATTACTGAAGTAATTTAATGTCCATCATATTACGTGTTGTTTTATGGGATTGTTTATGAGATGCTAAAGAGACGTCTTCATTTAGAACCTTTAAGAAGAGTGAAAAGAACTGTATTTAAAATCCTGAACTGTCTGGATGAACCTGAAGCAAGCAGGTCTGAGCTGGAAGGGTTTCATTATCTGGGAATAAATGACTATAACAGTAGGCCAAAAGAAGACCTGTATTATCTCTCTCTCTCTCTCTCTCTCTCTCTCTCTCTCTCTCTCTCTCTCTCTCTCTCTCTCTCTCTCTCTCTCTCTCTCTCTCTCTCTCTCAATAGAGATCTAATGGAGTTTCCTGGAGGATTTCTGCACACTGCCCTCAGGCCTCGAGATGACAGGAAAGAAAAAGAGACATGTTTTTCACTCTCGACTTCCTGGAACACATTGTTTACTGAAGAGAAAAGAGATCAGCTCTTTCATGAACCCATTAATCAGAATGTCAGTGTCCTAAACATCAACATGAACCTCTTTAGAACCTTTTCTCTTCTAGGAAAGCAACTCATTTTCTGAAGACGTGTTTGCAGGGTCCTCTGTACAGATCTTATATAAAGACAGTTCTAACAGATCTAACATGCTCCAAAAGCTTCAGGTTCTCAAGGTTCCCTACAGCAATGGACAAATCATGCTTTGTGGGTATTTTAGGGTACTTGACAGGTTCTTTGGATCATTCCTGAAGAGGGTCTACTTGTTCCGGATCTCCTCTCCGAGACAGAATCATAGCACAGTGAGGATTTAGATTGATCTTTCATTCTATTTGTAATGAGAGAAGAGATTACAAATAGAACCTTTTCTGGATAGTGAAGCATCTTACTGTGTTACTCGGCTCATCCCACTAATCGTTAAAGGTTAAGACTTAATTCATGTATTTATTGATTAGTGTTGTTTGAGGAGAACCGGATTAATGGGTAGATGAATGCAGTTAACTTAACATGTGCTTATGTTCATGAGCTTCAGTCACATTTCCATCTGCACTTCTCCACACTTCCTCGAGCTGTTTGTAAACACCAGCTGCCATGTGGCACTCTGACGTAATCCAGGGGGCGGAGTTTACACTGTAGTTCAAAGCCACGATTAGAACAACTTCCAGATTACAAATCCCACAATCCCTCGCGCTGCCAGATGATTGGCGCTGATGTGTGGGGAGGATGCGGTGGGGAGGTGGATCATGTCCTCTCTGAGTGCATTAGAGAGAGAGAGAGAGAGAGAGAGAGAGAGAGAGAGAGAGAGAGAGAGAGAGAGAGAGAGAGAGAGAGACACACACACACACACACACACACAGAGACACACACACACACACACACACACACACACACACACACACACACACACACACACACACACACACACACACACACAGCACAAGCTCAGATCGAGGAGTCAGAATAAGGAGACAGACAGTAAGAGACGTTAATAAGACAGTTTTCACTCTTTAACAGCTACACAAACTCGCCATAGAGAAGCAGCTCAGATCTCGTCTTGGTTCTGAAGGTAAGTTCTGCTCATGTTCCGGGAGATAAAACACATCACTGCAATCGGCGCGTTAGAATCTTCTTCTCTTCCACTTTCTTTTCTGTCCAGTGCACATTGTCCACCTCACATGCACAAGTGCTTTACATTACAAACCTATTTAGGTCTTAATTCTGTTTCTAACAGTGAAGGATGACTTTATGTTCTGTGTGAAACTGGACCACGGCTGGGCTTTAACTCACTGCTGATGGTTTCCACTTCTCATCAGGAAGCGAGTCACTTCTTATTCACTTCTTATTCACTTCTTATTCACTTCTTATTCACTTCTTATTCACTTCTTCTTCTTCTTCTTCTTCTTCTTCTTCTTCTTCTTCTTCTTCTTCTTCTTCTTCTTCTTCTTCTTCTTCTTTTTTCACACGCTGCAGGACAGTCGTGTAGAGCTGCTGAAACACGTGAGGGGTCTGATATTGATCTTCGGTTTTAATGATAAGATCCAGTTCCTCGATGTTAGCAAATCAGATTTGGTCATAAACTAGGTTTCAAAACAAAGCACTAAAATGTCATTTGAAATGAAATATAAACAGCAGCAGAAAAAGGGATTAGACTCTGATTAAAAACGATCAGACTCTCATTAGACTCTTATTAAACTCTGATTAGACTCTGATTAAAAACGATCAGACTCTCATTAGACTCTTATTAAACTCTGATTAGACTCCAGGTAGGTTTTAACATGAGAATTGATTTTTTTTTTCCTCTTCAGGATTTGTGTGTTATTGTGTACCAACATAATAATAGTTATAACGCTTCACAGTCAATCATCTGAATCACAAGTGCGCTTCTAACCCCTGGCTCCCAGAACATACACACTGAGCCCTCAGGGGTCCTTTATACAGTTAACAGTTCTATTTTTATACACGTGAGCATCCTTTGCCTTTTTTGCGTCTCAATTCTGTCACATGCGCACGTGCGGCACTTCTTTGTTTATAATGCGTTATTACTGTGAATGTGAATGAACACTAGGGGGCAGCAGGTGAAACAGGGCCACGTGGAGGAGGTTTTCTTCAGGTGAGCTCACCTGCTGCTTCGCCCACGTGTCCAATAATTCTGTGGAAAAATACACCGGTATCTGAGACATGACGTTTTTCTTCTGAGCTCCACATCTAACGCCTACAGCTACTAGTGTCCTGAACTACATCATGTCTAATTAAACACTACATTGAACACCACACTAGTAAAGGTGTACACTATTCTACTAAATAATAAGCAATTTGGGACAGAGCAAGACCACAAAGGGTTGCCAGGTTTTTCACCTTTGTGAAACCTACACTTTGTGTTGACATTTAAATGTAAATCATTTTTATGAATTTCAAAAACATAAAGCATTGATGATGAAAGAAACACAATTAAAGGAAAAATAAAATGTATATTATATAATAATAATAATATTTCATCCTCATGTTTGGAGTCTTGATCCAGTGTTGCCATATCTGTCATTATCCTGCGGAATGGTCTGGAACGGGCTGATGTTTTGTAGTTGGTGGTTTGGGGGTTGTGTTTTTTTGGGAATAAACCGATCGATTAATTCTGTAGATTCTTAAATTCTTTAATTCTTTTTACAATGTTTGTTGTTATAAAAGAAGAGAAAAGTTTTTGTTGTTGATTATTTGCTTCTTCTTTACATTTCCATTTCCACCCTGTAGCAGACGCCCTTATCCAGAGCGACTTACATTTTTATCACATTTTATACAACTGAGCAATTGAGGGTTAAGGGCCTTTCTCAAGGGCCCAGCAGCAGCAGCAGCCTAGCAGTCATGGGAATCATGTCACAATCTGATTGGCAGTCCAGCAGTTAATGATCTAATTGGAAAATGTTGTTGTTAAACGTGGATCTGATTCTTACTGTGTCTCTTGTAATTTTAGCAACCTCAGTTCCTCTTTCTGTTCTCCTACCACTGGGCTCAGGCCTGATCCATTCTGGCCGCCATGGTACTGATCCTGGGAAGAAGGCTAAACCGGGAGGATTCGGGTGTCCGAGAGTCTCCTGCGGTCAAGCGCAAGGTTCTGGAGATGGACACGAAAACTCTGAGCAGTCCTGACGTGTTTGACTTCTGCTCAGGGCCGAGCCATGCAGAGAGCATCCTCCAGATGTTCAACGAGTTCCGTGACAGTCGTCTCTTCACCGATGTGGTGATCAGTGTGGAGGGTCGTGAGTTCCCGTGTCACCGCGGAGTGCTGTCGGCTTGTAGCGGCTACTTCCGCGCCATGTTCTGTAACGACCACCGCGAGAGCCACGCAATGCTAGTGGAGATCAATGGCATCCGTGCCGAAGCCATGGACACCTTCCTACAGTATGTGTACACGGGCCGTGCGCGCATCAACACAGAAAACGTGCAGTTTCTGTTTGAAACGTCCAGCTTGTTCCAGATCGTGACTCTGCGTGATGCCTGCGCTAAGTTCCTGGAGGACCAGCTGGACCCATGTAACTGCCTGGGCATCCAGAGGTTTGCTGACGCCCACTCGCTCAAGCAGCTCACTACCCGCTGCCGTAA
>NC_062542.1:17297059-17299559 GCF_022655615.1 Tachysurus fulvidraco | reverse complement strand
AAAGGTTCTATGTAGAACTACGACACAACGCTGTCCAATCAAGGCAAGGCAAGGCAAGGCAAGGCAAGGCAAGGCAAGGCAAGGCAAGGCAAGGCAAGTTTATTTGTATAGCACATTTCATACACAGAGGTCATTCAAAGTGCTTTACATAGAAATTAGAAGACAGTTTATAAGAGAGAAAAAGAAATATATATGAAAAATAAGAAACAGGATAAAATCATAACAAAAACAAAGAACAATTAAAGAATAAATGTGATTTTAATAAAAACAGTTTAAAATGTGTTAAAAAGAATAAAACAGGAGTAAAAGTGATTTGGATAAAAAGTGCAGTCAGTGTGAAGCAGCACAGTCAGTGTGAAGCAGCACAGTCAGGGTGAAGCAGCACAGTCAGGGTGAAGCAGCACAGTCAGGGTGAAGCAGCACAGTCAGTGTGAAGCAGCACAGTCAGGGTGAAGCAGCACAGTCAATGTGAAGCAGCACAGTCAGTGTGATGCAGCACAGTCAGTGTGATGCAGCACAGTCAGTGTGAAGCAGCACAGTCAGGGTGAAGCAGCACAGTCAGGGTGAAGCAGCACACAGTGTGAAGCAGCACAGTCAGTGTGAAGCAGCACAGTCAGTGTGAAGCAGCACAGTCAGTGTGAAACAGTACAGTCAGTGTGAAGCAGCACAGTCAGTGTGATGCAGCACAGTCAGTGTGAAGCAGCACAGTCAGTGTGAAGCAGCACAGTCAGTGTGAAGCAGCACACAGTGTGAAGCAGCACAGTCAGTGTGAAGCAGCACACAGTGTGAAGCAGCACAGTCAGTGTGAAGCAGCACAGTCAGTGTGAAGCAGCACAGTCAGTGTGAAGCAGCACAGTCAGTGTGAAGCAGCACAGTCAGTGTGAAACAGTACAGTCAGTGTGAAGCAGCACAGTCAGTGTGAAACAGTACAGTCAGTGTGAAGCAGCACACAGTATGAAGCAGCACAGTCAGTGTGAAGCAGCACACAGTGTGAAGCAGCACAGTCAGTGTGAAGCAGCACAGTCAGTGTGAAGCAGCACACAGTGTGAAGCAGCACAGTCAGTGTGAAACAGTACAGTCAGTGTGAAGCAGCACAGTCAGTGTGAAGCAGCACAGTCAGTGTGAAGCAGCACACAGTGTGAAGCAGCACAGTCAGGGTGAACCTTGTTTTGAGTGAACCCTTGGTATCTCTAACTGACCTGATCCTAATGATCTGAGTCGTCTGCTTGGTTTATATTCAGTTAGCATCTGTCATGTATTTCGGTCCTAAGCTATGAAGTGATTTATAAACCAGTAACAATACTTTAAAATCTATTCTAAATGTAACTGGAAGCCAGTGTAAGGACCTGAGGACTGGAGTGATGTGCTCAGATGTTTTGGTTCTGCTCAGAATTCTGGCAGCAGCTTCTGTATGAGCGGCAGCTGTCTAGTGGTCTTTTTGGGATCTCAGTAAGGAGCCCATTACAATAATCCACCCTGCTGGTGATGAAAGCATGAACAAGTTTCTCTAAGTCCTGTCTTGAGACAAAACATCTAATTCTGGCTAATCTCTGAGATGGTAGTAAACTGATTTGCTTATCGCTGTCACATGACTACTGAAATTAAGGTCAGACTCTACTCTCTACTCTTCCGAATACAATGACTTCGGTTTTGTCTTTGTTTAACTGGAGGACGTTTTGACGCCTCCAACTGTTAATTTCATCAGTGCACTTACATAGAGAGTCAATGGGGCTGTAGTCATTAGGGGACAGGGCTAAGTATATCTGGGTGTCATCTGCATAGCTGTGGTAAGTGATTTGGGTCTTTTTCATTATTTGACCAATTGGGAGCATATACAGATTAAAGAGAAGCGGTGCAAGAATTGAGCCCTGTGGGACTCCACGTGTCATGGATGTCCACTCAGATTTATGGTTACCTATGTTCACATAGTAACCTCTCCCTTTTAGGTATGATTTAAACCATTTGAGGACCATCCCAGAAAGCCCTACCCAGTTTTCCAGTCTATGTAAGAGTATGGTGTGATCTACCGTGTCAAAGGCAGCACTAAGCTCTAGTAGCACCAGGACTGATATTTTACCCGAATCAGAGTTTAAGCGAATATCATTTTTATTATCTTTATGAGCACCGACTCTGTGCTGTGATGCTGGCGGAAACCAGATTGAAAATTGTCCAGGTAGCCATTTGAGTTTAAGAATTTGTTCAGCTGATTTAAATCAGACAGAGCAGTTCCGACTCTAACCAGCAGGTGTCAGCATAACACCTTAGTGTGGATTTGCAGCTCGGATGCAGTGCAGTGGTTCTGCTGCAGGTCTTGAGAAACAGATCTGTTTTTTTTTTCACCCAAAGCAGCAAAAAAGCGTTTATAGGATTTATTTATATTACAGACACAAATCTGTCCTGATAATTGTGTCTCAGTCGATAAAGAAGGAAAAAAGCGAGAAAAGGAAAAAGGTTTGAAAACTGATTTGAACAAAAGAATGACGTCATGCTCTTTAATTTA
>NC_062542.1:17287059-17289559 GCF_022655615.1 Tachysurus fulvidraco | reverse complement strand
GTGTTCAGTCAGTGTTTAGTCAGTGTTTAGTCAGTGTTCAGTCAGTGTTCAGTCAGTGTTCAGTCAGTGTTTAGTCAGTGTTCAGTCAGTGTTTAGTCAGTGTTCAGTCAGTGTTCAGTCAGTGTTCAGTCAGTGTTTAGTCAGTGTTTAATCAGTGTTCAGTCAGTCTTTAGTCAGTGTTCAGTCAGTGTTTAGTCAGTCTTTAGTCAGTGTTTAGTCAGTGTTCAGTCAGTGACTGAAGGCAAGCAGTCAAGAAGCTTTTATTGTCATTTCCACCATATATCTGTGACACAGTGACATGAACAACGTTCCTCCAGGACCAGGAGCTACAGAGAACACCACAGAGATAAGAACTTAGTGAGTGAGTCCTAGGCACATAAAGTGTATCTGTACAACCTGGTGTACACAGTGTGAGACACAAGACAAGAAGACAGTGTAGGACAAAAGAAAGTGCAGGACACAAGACAAGAAGACAGTGTAGGACAAAATATACAAGACATTACACAAATGACAACACACAGAATCAGCACTGACCAGTGTACATACTGTATGTACAGAAATACAGTCTCAGTATTCAGTCAGTATTAAATATCACTCTTACACGTCTCACACGGACACAAGGCTGCAGGGCTCCATGTCCGGTTGTCATGGAGACCCACATCCAGGGAGGTGTGGGTTGGCATGGAAACCACAGAAGCCTGAATGAGCCTGTGGAAGCTGGTGTGAATGTCAGCACCAGACGCTTCTTCAGAACTGCAAAGATTCACAGGAAGCTTCTTGAGCTAAAATATAGTGCTGTCTGTGCATAAGTATTCACCCCCCAATTTAAATCTCACACATCCAGTGTGAAGAGTCTGGAACTGACGTGATACCAGTCTCTGTAGAAGGACCATGTGTTGTGCAGGGCTCCACTGGAGGTCTGTCAGGACTCTGGACTGACTATAAACAGCATCTTAATGAAGGTTTTAACGCACAAGCCCATAATTTCTGTAGAGAATCCTGCAATTGTTCAGACTTTCCACTCGTCACAACAAAACGGTGCCGTTTTCACCGCATCAGAGGGTGAAGAACAAACCCAACACATTAGAGATAACATGCCTGGCATTGGAATATTATGAAATGCTATAGACATAATGAATCACACTTAAACCCAAATCATGACTGTCACAATTTGTAGAATTATTATTATTACAATCACACGCAATAATATATAAAAATATTCCAATGCCTGGTGAAAAAACGTGACGTAAAAGTACATCAAAATATGACACAAAATTGTGCAAATCTGCTCTTAACGGTCGGTCCTGATCCATGTGGGACGACGACGAATTCAGAAGCAATGAAAACAAAAACACACTCATGATCCATGCTAGCTAGCTAATTTATTCAGTCCATGAACTCAAACACAAACACACACACACACACACACACACACACACACACACACACACACACACACACACACACACACACACACACACACACACACACACACAGACACACACACACACATGTTCGGTGAAGTCAGTGATGGATTCATGTTAAGTTAAAGCTGAATTGATGTCGATAAAACAGGAGGGAACGAATGTGTAGTGATGCTTCTCTAAAGGAAAAACCTGATCACACTCTCAGCTCTCTGCACAGATCACTGCTTTTTCTCAGGATTAACATGAACAGGTATTGTACAGTAGAGAGAGAGAGAGAGAGAGAGGTTTGTATATCTGACCCAATTACAGCTCAGAGCATCAGACAGCACGAAGCACACACTGCCATGAGATAATCCCATTGCTCGTTAGCGCTTGTGTGTGTGTGTGTGTGTGTGTGTGTGTGTGTGCGTGTGTGTGTGTGTGTGTGTGTGTGAGAGAGAGAGACACAGTGGCATGTGCTCTCGCTTCACGTGGTGATTTTTCTGCTGTAATCGAAGAGTCTGGCCTACAGTGTTGCCTAGCAACCAGTTAAAGATATCATCCAAGCTAAAAGCAGAAATGTTGGGAAAGTTTTTTTTTAAAGAGTGGCAGAGAACCGAAGCTCTGAGATGAAGATCAGGAAGAAGAACAATGCAAAACATTTCAGAAGCAACGACTCCATTAGTGTCACACAATCAGAACGATCGATTAGTTCTTCATCATCATCACCCCCATCACTGCACGATGGTCTGATCCACAAACGAGAGTAATACTTATACATCCCCATAAACATGATAAAGATGATACTGATGATGATGTAGTGGTGATGATGATGATGGTGAAGATGCTGTTGCTGCTGCTACTAATGAGGATGATGTTGATGAAGAAGAAGAAGAAGAATTTAATGACAATGACGATGGCGAATATTATATAACACAAGCTCCATCATACTGTGTAAGATTGTTGGGGTTTAATATTCATTCATTCATTCATTCATTCATTCTCTCATCTCCTACCGTTTAGCCGAACTTCTCGGGTCACGGGGAGCCTGTGCCTATCTCAGGCGTCATCGGGCATCGAGGCAGGATACACCC
>NC_062542.1:17262059-17279559 GCF_022655615.1 Tachysurus fulvidraco | reverse complement strand
AGTGTGTTTCAGTGTGTTTCAGTGTGTTTCATTGTGTTTCAGTGTGTTTTATTGTGTTTCAGTGTGTCTCAGTGTGTTTCAGTGTGTTTCATTGTGTTTCAGTGTGTTTCAGTGTGTTTCAGTGTGTTTCAGTGTGTTTCATTGTGTTTCAGTGTGTTTCAGTGTGTTTCATTGTGTTTCAGTGTGTTTCATTGTGTTTCAGTGTGTTTTATTGTGTTTCAGTGTGTTTCATTGTGTTTCAGTGTGTTTTATTGTGTTTCAGTGTGTTTCAGTGTGTTTCAGTGTGTTTCATTGTGTTTCAGTGTGTTTCAGTGTGTTTCATTGTGTTTCAGTGTGTTTCATTGTGTTTCAGTGTGTTTCAGTGTGTTTCAGTGTGTTTCATTGTGTTTCAGTGTGTTTCAGTGTGTTTCAGTGTGTTTCAGTGTGTTTCATTGTGTTTCAGTGTGTTTCAGTGTGTTTCATTGTGTTTCAGTGTGTTTCAGTGTGTTTCAGTGTGTTTCATTGTGTTTCATTGTGTTTCAGTGTGTTTCAGTGTGTTTCAGTGTGTTTCAGTGTGTTTCATTGTGTTTCAGTGTGTTTCAGTGTGTTTCAGTGTGTTTCATTGTGTTTCAGTGTGTTTTAGTGTGTTTCATTGTGTTTTATTGTGTTTCAGTGTGTTTCAGTGTGTTTCATTGTGTTTCAGTGTGTTTCAGTGTGTTTCAGTGTGTTTCATTGTGTTTCATTGTGTTTCAGTGTGTTTCAGTGTGTTTCAGTGTGTTTTAGTGTGTTTCATTGTGTTTCAGTGTGTTTCAGTGTGTTTCAGTGTGTTTCATTGTGTTTCAGTGTGTTTCAGTGTGTTTCAGTGTGTTTCATTGTGTTTCATTGTGTTTCAGTGTGTTTCAGTGTGTTTCATTGTGTTTCATTGTGTTTCAGTGTTTTTCAGTGTGTTTCAGTGTGTTTCATTGTGTTTCATTGTTTCATTGTGTTTCAGTGTGTTTCATTGTGTTTCAGTGTGTTTCATTGTGTTTCATTGTGTTTCAGTGTGTTTCAGTGTGTTTCATTGTTTCATTGTGTTTCAGTGTGTTTCATTGTGTTTCAGTGTGTTTCAGTGTGTTTCATTGTGTTTTAGTGTGTTTCAGTGTGTTTCATTGTGTTTCAGTGTGTTTCATTGTGTTTCATTGTGTTTTAGTGTGTTTCATTGTGTTTCATTGTGTTTTAGTGTGTTTCATTGTGTTTCATTGTGTTTCAGTGTGTTTCAGTGTGTTTCAGTGTGTACCGAAGTGTGGCTTCATGATGGTTTTAACGATAATGTTACAGCTGTGGAGTAACAGCACCAGTGCCGTCTCGGTCCTGTTAGAAAGCTTCACACTGCTGCAGCCTTTGGCACATTTTCTGTTTATTATAGCTGTTAGCTAGAGAGCTCCTGGCTCTCGATAGGGCTGATGATCACTGAAGATGAGTGTGTGTATTTTAGATGATTAAAATGGCACTGATAAAGAAATAGATAAGGAAAGAGATCTACTAAGATGTTTGATGTCTGATTCATGGGGAATAAATAAATATATTTCTGTGTCTCTGAAATGAAATATGAATCATCTGCATGTAAATACTGTAAACACTGGAGTACTACAGCGTGGTGTGACTTCCGCCAAAGCTCCAACTGACATTCACACTGAGAAACACTGCTCTTTACTCAGTTTTCTTATTTGAGATGAAGACAGACATCAGGAGTGGAACGCAATAACATCTGTATCTGTAGGCGGATTTAAACTGGATGTGGGCATGGCCTAAAGCGGAGACCTTGTTTTTCCTTTAAGAACTCCAGATTGTATATACTGTCAGTATGATGTGTGAATTATTCCTAACAGTTCATTATCCTCAGCACCATCACTCCACTTAACCACTAAATACTCATGTCTAAGGAGAAAAGTGCTATCTTCCGTCTTCCACATACATGAGGTGAAGGAAAGCTACAGGTGCTGTGATTGACAGTTAAGAGACTAAGCTGGATCACTAAGCTGAATCCAGTTGTGTGTTTCTCTTGTTCATTATTGCTGTTTATACCTTTAGATAGATAGATAGATAGATAGATAGATAGATAGATAGATAGATAGATAGATAGATAGATAGATAGATAGATAGATAGATAGATAGATAGATAGATACTTTATTCATTCCATAGGAAAATTCACATTAACATTCTCTTACTGTTTTGTGCTGTTTTGTTCACTTATAACAGAACAAAGTGTATTTGTTTTTTTAACATAGACATTGCTTGTAAAAGAAAATCAGCCAGTTTGATAGTTTCTGTCTCTGTTTATTAACTCAACAAGTACAGTGAAATGCCATCAGAGCACACAATCGTTCATCCTTCATAAATGTTGAGACAAATTGTTTTTTTTTTGCTTTATACATTTTTTTTATTAATTTAGAATAGATTCAGATTCCATGCACAACAAAACTATAGAGAATAATACAAACAAACAAACAAACAAACAAAAATAAATAAATAAATAAATAAATAACACAGTGTTAGATGACTGAATGGACAATTACAAATATTTTCAGATTTGTAATGACAAGCAGAATAATATGCTGATGTATTTTAAAATCCCAAACACTCTATTATAATTATTATTATTATTAGTAGTATTATTTTTATTTATTATTAGTAGTAATTTGTTACTCTCTGAACACACAATAGCTTATCATTTTAAGTGCGAAACATTTATTTATAAAAAATATGAAATACAAATATTAACTTCAGTAAAAAGAAGGGGTTTTGGAGAAAGGTGCACAGGAGACACCTGCATTGGCACAAAGTTCATGCAAAACTCAATCACCAAGAGATTTCCCTATTTACATGACGCCAAACAATAAAAAATGATGAGAAACAAGATATCCTCCCCTCATCTGTTTCCATTTTAAAAAATAAATCAGAATGATAAGTTCTCTTCCATGTTCTTTTAGATACTTGCTGGAGTTGTATGTAAACTTCGTGTTCCTCTGCTATTAACCTGAAGCGTTTATGGGCATAATTAGCATATCATTATCATATTGTTAGCATAAAATTATCATATTTTGTTTTGTTTTCGCAAATATCTTGATCTCTAGTTGAAACACCGACCTGGACCAGGCCTGCGCTGTGTGTGTGTGTGTGTGTGTGTGTGTGTGTGTGTGTGTGTGTGTGTGTGTGTGTGTGTGTGTGTGTGTGTGTGTGTGTGTTTGTGTGTGTGTGTGTGTGTGTGATGTTAAACTACCTTCAAGCACTCCTATATTTCTATGTCGGAAGTGCGCAATTAGAGCACGATTTGGAAGCCGGAAGCAAAAACAAACACTGAGCCTACAGTCAGCAGAAACACTTCTTAATGACGTTTAGGCTGCACTTTGACAGGTAAAGGTGCCAAGGTGTACTTTTCTTGTTGCTTGTAAAAAACAATGCATTTTAATTAAAGGTGAAGAATTGGAACAGAAGGAGAGCTGATGTACGTTTAAAGTTAAATTAAAGACGAACTGAAGACTTCACCAAGGCAGCATCCGACCGACAGGAAAAAGTACACTATGGTACCTTTATTTCTAAGTGTACACTATTCTAGTTTATACACTACAGATTATTACTGAAATATCGCTGAAGAATTCTGCAGTTGAAATATCATGCATTGTACATGCACACGATTATCATCAACTGTTGCATCTAATTATTTTTATGTACTGTTAAAACTCAGTGTTGCGTCGTTTGTGAGCTCGTGACCCGTATTTACTCCAGCACGTGAAACACTCACATCGATGAAACGTGGCACTAAAACCGATACCGATGTCCGATATGAATACTGAATATGAAGGATGAAATCGAGCAGGACTTCTTCTCATCGCTGTGATAAAGGAGGATGGATTTATCTAGATGGGTTTTGGTTTGTAGTATTATAAGCTAAACCACCAGCTTGGAAAGAAAATTCCACTCTCCCCCAATACCATACTCCCGGGCTCATGTCATGTTATGTCAGTCCTTCATCATCATCATCATCATCATCATCATCATCATCATCATCATCATCATCATCATCATCTTTTCCTTAGTCCGCTCTTAGCATCCTGATCTTCAGAAGCTTCTCAGTCGCTCCTCACTGCGTTACATGCGGTGCATCAAACCGGTGATTAAATGCAAAAAAAGGTTCTTAGGCGTCAGGGGAGGTTTAGACACCAGGGGACGGTTTATCCGTCATGCCTTTCAACACCTCGTCTATTCGGTCATCTTCAATGACCACTGAGAAAGAGAAAAAAAAACATGAATATGCTTAATTCCGTTATTGAATAATAACTTTTATCATCATCATATGAACGGCATTATATGTCCGGCAATAAATAAAGATAAATACATTTAAAAAATAATAAATGCAATCATCATCATAATTAACTCTTGGCGCATTGTGTCACGCCGAGAACCGCATTTGCAATTTTCTTATTTCTTTCCATTTTTCCTCATTCTTATCTTTTTTTATTCTTTCTTTTCTTTTTGATAATGTCTTTTATCCCCTTCTGGACATCTCCGAGCCACTCACCATGTTTTGCGCGTCCAATCTGTCCGAGTTTCGGCGGCCTTTTCGACTGCGAAGTGCTGAAAAACGAGTTTGTATCCTGCAGCCGGCAGCTGAACGACATTTGTCCGACCTCGTCGTCCGGCCCATAGCCGTTCATCTTTCCCTCGCTGTAGGGCAAAACCTCGGACATGGCTGAGGACACGAGAGAGAGAGAGAGAGAGAGAGAGAGAGAGAGAGAGAGAGAGAGAGAGAGAGAGAGAACCGAATCTAAGAACAGGTTCTGGTTCGGGCTCGGATTTAGTGTAGTGTAAACTCCAGCAGCGCGCGCTCACTCCAAGTCCGGACTCTATGAGCTGTTATGGTAACAGAGAGAGAGAGAGAGAGAGAGAGAGAGAGAGAGAGAGAGAGAGAGAGAGAGAGAGAGAGAGAAACGGATTGGTGGTGATTCGCGCAGCTCTGGTGGAAAAACGCAGGGAGATCCCAAAGACAATAAAGGAGACACCCAGTGAAGTCATTCAACCGGTTTTATAGCCATAGACAGGGTGGGGTGCAGTACAAAGAAAGGAAAAATGTATAGATAGATAGATCAAACTTGAGTTCTATGAGTTCTGTAATCTACGAATACATTTAAAGGTATTTGAAGTACAGGTGATACTGTACATGTTCAGCACCTCGGACAGCAGCTGGGACAGAAACACTTCAAGTTAGCAAAAACACAAACAAAAAACAAACACACAAAAAGTAGTTTACTAAAGTGATTTAGATTTATCTATCTATCTATCTATCTATCTATCTATCTATCTATCTATCTATCTATCTATCTATCTATCTATCTATCTATCTATCTATCTATCTATCTATCTATCTATCTATCTATCTATCTAATCTATCTAATGAGCCAGTAGCGTTTCTGTTACATGGTGAATTCAAATTTATTTCTATAGCACTTCTAACATTGTCACACTTCTGGACATTGTCTCAAAGCAGCTTTACAGAACATAAACATAAAGAAAAAGTTAAAATAAAGATTAATATAATACAAAAACTCAAGATTAATATTGGACTTATATCCTATATATGGACTTATATAAGTCTGAGGTGACTGTGGTGAGGAAAAGCTCCCTTAGATGGAAGAGGAAGAAACCTTAAGAGGAACCAGGCTCAAAGTGAACCTCATCCTCATTTGGGTGACACTGGAGGGTGTGATTATAAATATGGAATAAAAATGAAATGTTGGAGTGAAGTTTCCTGGGAATAAATAAATTTTAAAGATACAAATACCACTTGGTATGGGTTAGTAGACATTACTCTGAAAGTCTAGACACTCTTTATTATTCATCTGTTTTTAGACTTTCACTAATTACAGACTGAAATTACCTCTGAGGTTCTGCTTCACTCCACTTTCAGCCTTCAGAAGTTTGAAGTCATGACGAAATGCAAACAACAGCTGATGTCCAGCTCTCATTTCGCCTGCTGTGTTCAGGTTCAAACGAACCGGAAGCAATATTTTGACTAATCCTTTAGCGCCACCTGCTGGAAGCATTTAACTAAAACTGGAACATTGTGTGTGTGTGTGTGTGTGTGTGTGTGTGTGTGTGTGTGTGTGTGTGTGTGTGTGTGTGTGTGTGTGTGTGTGAGATAGAGAGTTAGAGAGAGAGAGAGAGAGTGTGTGTGTGTTTGTGTGTCAGAGAGAGAGAGAGAGAGAGAGAGAGAGAGAGAGAGAGAGTGTGTCAGAGAGAGAGAGAGATAGAGAGAGAGATAGAGCGAGAGTGTGTCTGTGTGAGAGTGTGTGGGTGTGTGTTTGTGAGAGAGAAAGTGAGAGAGAGATTGAAATGAATCTCAATTTAAAATAAATCTTAACACGATTAATAACCGATTTTGATCGATTCCACACGTGTCCTTCACTACACCCTCCTAAAGTAACTCAGTGTAACTCAGCACCGGAAGTGAGAGATCCTGTGTCTATTTTTTCCCCGGTATTCATGCCACCTGTCCGAGTCAGTCCAGGAGAAGTCCACATTCACACAAACAGAGCAACAACCAGAGAAACGGAAATAAAAATGAAATCGGTTTATTATCTGCTTCCTGTTTTGCTCTATTTATTTCTCTCAGGTAAGACAAATGATTACTGAAACTTTTTAATCAAACTAATTCAGTTCTAATACGATTTTTTTGTCACCAGTTTGTGTTCATATTTACATCTCATTCCTCGTTCCCTGGTGAACATGTCTGTTTTTACTCTCACAAACACACTGCTCAGGTTAAATTAGTGCTGTTTTATGTATTTATCTACTTAACTATTACATTCTAGAACTCAAAACCTCCAGACTGTTAAGACCTGACATGATGAACGCACTAAATATTTCCAGATCCTGTTCTAAATGTAGATGTTTTAATACATGAGAATGTGTGTTTTGGTGTCCAGTTAAAAAGCTATAATTCAGTTCTAAGTAAGATCTTATGGACAGAAGAGATGAACTCTGTCACAGAAAGTTTCATATTCGCCAGAATTCCATGAGAAAATGAACGAAGGTAAGAAACTAAAGTAGAGAAATAAAAGTTGTGTCATTTCAGCTGAACGCTTTGTACTCTTTAATTCATCAGTATACAGTAAATGGAAACACGCTGAAGGACATAAAGCACATAAGCGTTCACGTCTCACACACAGGCTGCAGCGGTAGGAATGAGGAGGAACGTCTCATCCATCACCTGTTTAAAGAGCGCGGGTACAACAAAGAGCTGCGTCCGGTGCAGAACAAAGACGAGACCGTGACAATTTATCTCTCACTGACGCTCTCCAACCTCATCTCTCTGGTCAGTGCGTCTTCACACAAAGTTGTACAGCTTCTTTTTTAGATTGAACATCTTTATCATCACAATTTATTATTAAAGTTCTGATCTTTTCATTGTCAAACATTTCGTCAACATTTTCTTGTCTTATTCACAGGATGAAGTCAGTGAAACTTTACTGACCAACGTCTGGATGGAACATGTAAGTGCTCCATCTAAAAAGACCGGTCTGGGAGAGAGATTTCCTAAAAAAATCCTCTTCCTAAAAAAATCCCTAGAAAAATATATTTTGGAACCGTAACATTATATCAGTTAATATGGTTTAGTTCAGTTTCCTTAAGAGATTTTACTTAGAACTTTTCTGAAAAGAAATTATTCGTTATTATACGGGAACTTGAGAACTCTTAAAGGTTCTAAAAGCAAGCAAGCTATCAAAAAACAAAGCATTCCTCTGTTTTTCCCCAAGTACTTTTTCAAAAACTTGCAATCCTTGTTCTTACAGCAGAACCCTGTGTTGTGTAGATCTTTACAGAACTACTTTATGAAGGTCACATCGTAGAAGTGAGTGTTTGTGCCCAGAACCACGATGACCCATTGACGTGGTACTGAATGGTGTTCGGTGTTGTGATTGTAAGTTTCCTTGTTATGTTTAGGGCTGGATTGACCCCAGACTTGCATGGAACGAATCAGAGTTTGATGACATCAATATCCTGCGTCTGCCCTCCAGAATGGTGTGGCTTCCAGAGATTGTTTTGGAGAACAAGTAAGATGTCTCTGTTATGATGTTCTTCAGCCTATATTTCTCTTAAAAGTTGTTGATAAATGGTGTTTCTCTCTGTGTTAGTAATGACGGCCAGTTTGAGGTGGCTTATTACTGTAACGTGTTGGTGAACTCCTCTGCCTATGTGTACTGGTTGCCTCCTGCTATCTTCCGTAGTTCCTGTTCCATCAACGTCTACTACTTTCCATTTGACTGGCAAAACTGCACCCTAAAGTTCAGGTCTGCTGCTTCATCATGAGCAAAGCACAAATATTCAATTTATAAGTCAAATCCAACACTTTGTCTTCACGATAAATGTTTCAGCTCTTTAACCTACAACGCCAAAGAGATCAGCTTAAATTTAAAAGAAGAGCAGGACCCTGAAACCAAGAAGACCTACCTTGTGGAGTGGATCATCATCGACCCTGAAGGATTTACCGGTAAACATGAATCACGCTGAAGTGTTTCTTTGTTTGATTTTTCAATCGGCTGTTACAATTTTTGTTGTTAAAATCTCTCAGAAAATGGGGAGTGGGAGATCATTCACAGACCTGCCAGAAGAAACATCTACAAGACCATCCCTATGGACAGCAACAAGCACCAAGACATCACCTTCTACCTGATCATCAAACGCAAGCCTCTGTTCTACATCGTCAACATCATCATTCCCTGCGTTCTCATCTCCTTCCTGGCCTCACTGGTGTACTACCTGCCTGCAGACAGTGAGTCAAATCTGCTTACACACACCGATGGACGTTCATTTGTCATTTTATAATAAACAGGTAGCAACTCTGGAGCATTTCAAATGATATTTAAGTTAAAGAAGGGATTTTTAATTCACTCGATTAGTAACTTTGTAATAACGTTTTTTTTTTTACTTTGTGATGTTTAAATAAGTGATTTGTAACTTTTAATCAGTTAGTTTGTAACTTCATAACTCTTAAACAATCTCCATGTAACTGTAAAACTCTTAATAATGTTGGACCTGTAACTGTAATGCTGAGCCAAAGCACATTTTGGCAGACTCCGTTATCCAGAGCTATGTACATAAGTGCTTAAATCTTTAACATTGAATACATTAATGCTGGTTCACTAGGTTACACACTTAAGATACCATGAGTTTAAATTATTGTTCAAGTTACAATGAAAAAGTGTCAAAGGTTTTTAATATAAATACAAAGGATAGGAAAAAAAAGTGCTAGTTGAAGTGTTTCTTGAATAACTAGGTCTTCAACCGCCATTTGAAAAGTGATTCGGCTGTCCGGAACTCTAGGGGAAGTTCATTCCACCACCTTGGTGCCAGAACAGAGAAGAGTCTTGTAGTATACTTGCCTCTTACCCTGAGAGATGGTGGAACCAGTCGAGTAGTGCTGGTAGATCGGAGGGTGTGGGGTGCAGTGCGACGAGTGATGAGGGCTTTGAGGTAAGAGGGAGATGGTCTGTTTTTGGCTTTGTAGGCCAGCATCAGTGTTTTGAATCTGATGCGTGCAACTACCAGAAGCCAGTGGAGGGATCGCAGCAGCGGGGTGGTATGGAGAACTTGGGTAGGTTGAAAACAAGCTGGGCAGCTGAATTTTGGATAAATTGAAGAGGACGAATTGCGTTCATAGGTAGACCTGCCAGCAGTGTGTTGCAGTAATCCAGTCTTGAAATGACAAGAGACTGAACAAGTACTTGAGCAGCCTGTGTGGACAAAAATGGTCGAATCCTTCTAATGTTGTAGAGAAGAAACCGACATGAGTGAGTCACTGTTATGCGAGACACAGAGGAGGAAGCCGGAGTGAAAGCAAACAGAGTTTATTTGCAAAAAACACGGAAGTAGAGTAATCCGGTGGTGCGCGGTAGAAGCGTGGCCCACAAAGTTCCAGAGTTAGGAAGGCAGTCTGTGTTATCCGGTGGTGCGTGGTGGAAGTGCGGCCCACAAAGTCCAGAGTATTGGGAAGAAAGGCAGTCGGTGTAATACCCAGGGGAGCGCTTAGGAGAAGCACGAAGCTGAACACGGGAGTGTAGAGGAATGAACAGCCAAACCATGGATAATAACTGACTGTGAGTGTGGGTGAGAGAGGGGATTATATATGGTGGTTGATGAGAGTGAAATGAGAGTCAGGTGTGTGCAATTAGTAAGCTGGCGAGCAGAGTCAGAGAGCTCCCTGACACCACCCCCTCCCCCAGGGGCGGCACCGGACGCCTTGACCCTGCGACGAGGACGAGCCCTGGGTGCCGGACGGCGCGGGTGGGCAGCATGGAACTCCGCCAGCAGACTTGGGTCCAGCATGTCCTGCCGGGCCACCCATGACCGATCCTCCGAGCCGTAACTCTCCCAGTCCACGTAGACGCCAGGCTGAGCCACAACTTCCGGGTGGATGGGCGCCACGGGGTCACCTGGAGGGCGAGAGACAGGCGAGGCACAAGGTTTAAGCAAGGACACGTGAAAGGTGGGGTGTATGCGGTACCTTGACGCCAGCTCCAGCCGGTATGAAACATTGCTGATCTGCCTGGAGATCCTGAAAGGCCCAATGAACCTGGGGCTAAGCTTGCGGCTCCGCAGCTTCATCTTCAGGCCCTTAGTGGAGAGCCACACCCTATCCCCGGTGCGGTAACAAAGAGACTCTAGACGCCGAGCATCAGCGTGCCGGTGGGTGTTGCGGAGAGCCCGGCGCAGCCGGGTGTGTGCTGACTCCCAGACCCGGTGGCTCTCCCGGTACCAGGTGTCCACCGAAGGTACGTCGCTAGGTTCGTCCGATCATGGGAACAGGCGCGGCTGGAACCATAGCATGCATTGGAAAGGGGTGAGGCCATGTGGCGTCCTGGCGGAGCGAGTTCTGAGCATATTCTGCCCAGGGCAAGAAACGACCCCAATCCCCCTGATCCTGGCTGCAGTATGTCCTCAAATATCGGTTCAGCTCCTGAATCTTACGTTCTGCCTGGCCGTTGGACTGTGGGTGGTACCCTGACATCAGATTTACCGACACCCCTAGAAGCTGGAAGAAAGCCCGCCAACCCCGAGACGTGTCTGAAACTATTTCCTCTGGGAGACCAAAGTTCCTGAAAACATGGTGGAACAGGGCCTCGGCAGTTTCGAGGGCTGTGGGCAAGCCCTTCAGAGGCACCAAGTGGCATGCCTTGGAGAAGCGGTCCACCACTACCAAGATGCATGTGTTACCTCCTGACCGTGGCAGGTCGTTCACAAAGTCTATCCCTATGTGTGACCAGGGGCGCTGAGGTATGGGAAGCGGCACAAACTTGCCGATGGGCAGGTGGCATGGTACCTTCGCCATGGCGGAGGTGGCACACTACTGGACGTAGCGGGTCACCTCCTTTGCCATCCTCAGCCACCAGTAACGTGCCTGAAGGAGCTGGACTGTCCTCCTCTCTCCATGTTGGCCCGTGCCCGGTCCCTCGTGGACCGACTGGATTAACCCATGACGGCAGGAGGTGGGGACAAAGACACGTCCCTCGGGGCACCCTCCGGGGGCAGGCTCCTGGATGGAGGCAGCTCAGATTTCACTGTCCACGTGCCAGACAATAGGCCCCACGATGATCGAATGAGGAAAGATGGGGTCTGGATCGCTGGGTTCCTCAGGCCTTAATACCCGGGACAGGGCGTCGGCCTTACCATTAAGCACCCCCGCTCGGTAGGTGACGTGGAACTGGAACAGAGTGAAGAAAAGGGCCCAGCGAGCCTGCCTGGGATTGAGTCTCCGGGCCTCCCACAAGTACTGGAGATTCTTGTGGTCACTGGCCACGGTAAACTGGTGCTGGTGCACGGTAAACGGTGGAACTCACACTTTGAGAGGTTAAGGTAGAGCTGTTGGGAACAAAGTGCCCCTAGGACCTCACATACGTGGGTATGGTGCTCCTCCAGGTTCTTGGAGTATATCAGGAAGTCATCGATGTACACCACGATGAACCTTTGTAGGTAGGGTCGAAGCACTTCGTTCATGAACCCCTGGAACACAGCTGGAGCGATGGATAGGCCGTACGGCATGACCCAATATTGGTAGTGTCCGGAGGGCGTGATGAAAGCTGTTTTCCACTCATCTCCCCTCCTGATGCGGACCAGGTTATAAGCGCTCCAGAGATCGAGCTTGGTGAACACGCGTGCCTCCCTTAGGGCCTAGATGGGTTCCTGGAACAAGCAGGAAAGGGTAAGGGAGAGGAGAGATCTGGGCGTTCAGCTGTCGGTAGTCTATGCAGGGACGCAGGCCCCCGTCCTTTTTCCCTACAAAGAAAAAGCTTGAAGCAGCCGGGGATGGTGACTTGGTGATGAACCCCTGCTGGAGAGCCTGCTGGATGTACTCCTCCATCGCTCGATGTTCTGGAGCGGAAAGGGGGTAGATTCGGACCTTGGGCAGCTTAGCCCCAGGAAGCAGGTCGATGCAGCAGTCACCAGGCCGGTGAGGGGGAAGACGAGTGGCCGTCTGAGGACAAAACATGTCCTTGAAGGCCTGGTACTCCTGGGCTTCTTCTACCCTGGTGGCGCCTACCATGGCCTGGTGGACCCTTACGGGAAGCTGGGAGATGCAGTGCTCCAGGCAGTGGGTACTCCAACGTAGAACGTCGCAGGGGTCCCAGGAGCATGCTGGGATGTGTTGGCTTAGCCAGGGCCTTCCCAGGATCACACTGATGGTGGAATCGTCGAGCACCATGAACCGGATTTCCTCCCGGTGGAACAGTCCCACCTGTAGAGTCACTACCGGCGCACAGTACTTGACCCAGCCCCGACCCAGTGGGCGTCCCTGGATGGTCTGGACAGCTAAGTCCTGGGAACCCCTCTCTCGGGGGAGCCGTAAGCTGGTGAGGAAGGCTTGTGAGATGAAGTTCCCCGCCGAGCCGGAGTCCACCAGAGCATCCACGGGAAGAGAGAGAGAGCAGGAGTTAGAAGTGTCACGGTGAGTGTAGACAGAGTAGATATGTTTCTCGGAAATTCTACTGTACTCACTGCTGCTCAAGCTGGGCACGTGGGACATCTGGCGATGGAGTGACCTGGGTTCCCACAATACAGGCATTCACCAGATGCCAGGCGTCTGTTCTTTTTCCTCCGGGACAGTCTCTGAGAGCCCAGCTGCATAGGTTCGGTGTCTGAGGCGGTAGTAGGTCCTGGTTGGACCCCTGGGGTTGGTGACATGGGATGGCACACCGCCAGCCTCTGAGAAAGGCCAATGGACTTCTTAATGAGGTCCTCCAATCCAGTAGTGTCCTCAAATACCGCCATAGCTTGTTTTATTTCTGGAGACAGACCCTGCCGATATACCCCCAGTAGCGCCAACTCGTTCCAGCCATTAGATGCCGCCATGGTGTGGAAACGCAAACTGTAAGCAGTGATGTCATCACTTCCCTGACGCAAGGTAAGCAGCTGCGCTGAAAACCTTGATTAAGTGCGTAGTGAAATGAGCATACACATTTATCATCGGGCTGGCCGAGTCCCACAATGATTGAGCACAAGCTAGCGCTCTCCCAGACAGAAGTGAGATGAGGAATGCTACCTTGGACCGCTTGGACGGAAAGCATTGCGGCTGCATCTCTATATAGAGGTTCACCTGGAGTAGAAAGCCGCGGCATGCTGAAGCTTCTCCCAAAAAGTTCCTGGGAGCGCCATGGGGCTGCCGGTGATATCAGGGGGGTCAGGACGAACCGCGGTGGAGGGAAAAAAGCGTCTAGAAGCGCGGTGACAAGATCTCGAACCGGGTCTGAGGAGGTGCTGGGTCGGTTCTGCATAGTCAGGTAAGAGTGGAAAGGTCCCTACCTTTAATTTTTGTTGGTCAGTTATTCTGTTATGCGAGACACAGAGGAGGAAAGCAAACAGAGTTTATTTTCAAAAAACACGGAAGTAGAGTAATCCGGTGGTGCGCAGTGGAAGCGTGGCTTCCGGGGAGTGCTTAGGAGAAGCATGAAGCTGAACACGGGAGTGTAGAGGAATGAACAGCCAAACCATGGATAATAACTGACGGTGTGTGGGGGTGAGAGAGGGGATTATATATGGTGGTTGATGAGAGTGAAATGAGAGTCAGGTGTGTGCAAATAGTAAGCCGGCGAGCCGCTCCGTGCGGGGGGGGCACGCACGGGAGAAGAGTCAGAGAGCTCCCTGACAGTCACATTAGCAACATGAGAGGAACAGGACAGTTAATTGTCCATGGTTACCCCAAGGTTGTGAGCTGTGGCTGAAGGGGAGATCAGTTCGCTGTGCAGGGATATAGCAAGATCATGACCTGGGGATGAATCACCTGGGATGAACAGCAGTTCAGTTTTGCTAGGATTGAGCTTTAACTGATGAGCTGATGATATTTCTGCCAGACATGCTGAGATCCAATCAGAAGCTGTGGCATCTGAGGGTGGGAAAGAGAAGATAAGTTGTGTATCATCAGCATAGCAGTGGTAAGAGAACCCATGTGAGGAAATAACTTCACCAAGAGAGTGAGTATACAGGGAGAAAAGAAGAGGACCAAGTACTGAGCCCTGTGGGATGCCAGTGGAGGGTCTGTGTGGAGCAGATGTCACTCCCCTCCATGTTACCTGATATGAGCGTCCTTCCAGGTAGGAATCGAACCATTCCCAAAGCTGATATGCAAATGCCAAGACTCCTGATGGTGGATCAGAAAGTTTTGTGGTTGACCGTATCAAATGCTGCTGAAAGGTCGAGAAGGATAAGGACGGATGACAGTTTGGCTGATCTAACAGCATGTAGTTTCTCAGAGACATCCAAAAGGTTTAAAGCCAGACTGGTTGGGATCTTGGAGGTTGTTCTGTGAGAGATAGACAGTTGGTTATAAACAATGCGTTCAAGAATTTTTGAAAGAAACGAGAGAAGTGATACCGGTCTGTAGTTACTGATGTCTGATGGATCCAGAGCAGGTTTCTTCAGGATGGGAATAACCCTTGCTCTTTTAAAAGTTGCTATGCTTTGGATCTATTGATAATAGTGGTGATGAAGGGCAGAAGGTCTTGTGAGATGATGCTGGTCTTGTGGTCTGGAGCATAGGAGAAGGAAGTGGATTCAGTGGGTAGGTGGAAGGATTGCAGGACTGGATGAGGACTGTAAAATCTCTTCTGCTGCTACAGTTGAGAAATGCGACAACGAAGGAGTGGGGGAATCTATACTGGGAAATGTAATTGCAGACGGGGCTTCGCCTGGTAAAAAAAGCAAAGTCTTCAGTCAGGGAGGTTGAAGAAGGTGGAGCCGGGGGGTTGAGTAGAGAAGGGATGATGTTGTGGAGCTTCCGAGGGTCATGTGAGGAAGCTTCAAGCTTTTCCTTGTAGAAGGAAGTCTTGGTAGAAGTCACATCTGAGGAGAACTTGGCCAGGAGTGTTCGGTAAGAATCAAGATCTGCATCAAGTTGTGATTTCTTCCACTTTCTCTCTGATGATCTTAGCTCTCTTCGATTGTTTCGCAGCACATCTGAAAGGCAAGGAGCAGAACAAGAAGTTTTCTTGGGTTTAGTGGACAGAGGGCAGAGAAAGTCCATAGTTGAGGAAAGAGATGAGAGGAAAGTATCTGTGGCTGAGTCCAAGGGTAGTGAGGAAAAAGACTCAGGATCAGGAAGAGAAGAAAGAGTGCCAGAACTACAGAAGAAGGGGAGACAGAGTGAAGGTTGTTGCAAGTAAGAGCGAGGGGGTGAGAGGTAGCTTTAGGTAGGATAGGATCATTGCAGACGGGCCTCATTTAATCCTGATTTCTCCTTTGTTGCTATTTTGTCCCTGTTCAGGTGGCGAGAAGATGACCTTGTCCATCTCAGTACTCCTGGCCCAGTCTGTCTTCCTGCTCCTTATATCTCAGCGGTTACCCGAGACCTCCATGGCTATTCCACTGATTGTGAAGTGAGTATAAGACAATCCTAAGGAAATGATGTTAAAGATCTAACAGCTTTAATAATGTAAAGAAATGAGAGAATGAGAAACCTGCATGTGGTTCTCACAGGTACCTGATGTTCATCATGGTTCTGGTCACGGTGGTGGTGTTTAATTGCGTCATCGTGCTGAACCTCCACTTCAGAACCCCCAGCACACACGTCATGACGGAGTGGACCAAAGAGGCAAGTGACATGAGAACCTTCAACTTTTCTGAGCAAAGATCATTTCAGACTTGAGCCTAGAGGGCACTTCATCATGATTTATCTACCTTAAGGTGACCATAGAAGTCACTTTATCAGAGCTTTATCATTTAATACGGATTGTTCTTTGCAACTTTGAATAAAAATGACAAACTTTGCACACAGATATTCACAAGTATATTAAAATAGAATTTACAGTATATAATTATATAATGAATTTGCATAAACATCTTCTGTTTACCCAGTTCTTCCTGGAGAAACTTCCTCGTATCCTCCACATGTCTCACCCTGTGGAGACCGAGCCACAGTGGGATGGTGCCCTGCCCAGGCGCTCCAGCTCCGTGGGTTACATCACCAAAGCCGATGAGTATTACAGTGTCAAGTCCCGCAGTGAGCTGATGTTTGAGAAGCAGTCGGAGAGGCACGGATTGACCACGAGGCCCACGCCCACCGCCGGTCAGAATCACAACCACCTTTTATTCTGCTTCAGACAAATCACTGCCACTGTAACCTTTATTAAACCTGCAGCAGAGTCAATAACTCATGAAAAATAATTGTTATATCTGACTTACTGATCTAAATGATGTCTTTCTTTTTAACTCTGTGGTTCTTCTTTTAATAATCATGTATGCCAGATGATTGGACCGATTTGTTTGGGGGTGATTGTGTCTTTGCAGTGAATAAATCGAGCAGCAACTCAGAGGTGAGCGATCAGCTGTATGACGAGCTGAAACCGGCTGTGGAAGGAGCGAACTACATCTTCAAGCACATGCGTAACAAAAACGACTATAATGAGGTGAGAGCTGCTTTCTGAGACGTGCTTCATGAACCATCTGGGTGTTGGTGATAATGTAGAACATAAAAGTCTGTATTTATTTCATCATTTATGATACAACGATAAAATACTGAAAATTAGATACTCAATAAACTGGATAAACTTTTCATCATTAGTGAAAACAGTAAGAAAAATACTGAACATCAGACTACATGAGCTGAGTGGTGATTAAAATAAAATAAAAAATAAAAGCTTATCATCTGGGTAATAAATCTGTTTGGATAAAATTTCATGATTTTATTTAGATTTTTTTTTATATATAATTTTTTATATTACTATATGATTTTACCACTTAAACCTGGTTATTTTCCTTTTACAGTACTTTATTCCTCGTCATCCTTTTTATTTCTTTATACATGAACACAAGTT
Organism: Tachysurus fulvidraco; assembly: GCF_022655615.1. Taxonomy (NCBI): domain Eukaryota; kingdom Metazoa; phylum Chordata; class Actinopteri; order Siluriformes; family Bagridae; genus Tachysurus; species Tachysurus fulvidraco. The sequence goes on along the minus strand of NC_062542.1, from coordinate 17,262,240 downwards.
AGCAAAAAGTTAGCAACAAGAAGAAGTTTATAAAGACACACACTGTTCAGTCCGTGCTTCCAGAAAATTCCCGATTTCCAACTGGTTATTGCAGTTGTTAATGCAGTAACATGCACTGCAGCATGACAAACTACTATAATGACAAACTACTACTATAAACCAGCCAATGTTTGTAAAAAGA
>NC_062542.1:17232059-17257059 GCF_022655615.1 Tachysurus fulvidraco | reverse complement strand
CGCAAATCCCAAGACTCCTGATGGTGGATAAGAAAGTCTTGTGGTTGACCATATCAAACGCTGCTGAAAGGTCAAGGAGGATAAGGACGGATGACAGTTTGGCTAGGGTTAGGGTTAGGGTTCTAGCAGCATGTAGACCTTCAAGCAGCATGTAGCTTCTCAGAGACATTCAAAAGAGCTTTCTCTGTAGAGTGAGCTGCTTTAAAGCCAGACTGGTTGGATCTTGGAGGTTGTTCTGTGAGAGATAGACAGACAGTTGATTATAGACAATGTGTTCAAGAATTTTTGAAAGAAATGAGAGAAGTGATATCGGTCTGTAGTTACTGATGTCTGATGGATTCAGAGCAGGTTTCAGGATGGGAATAACCCTTGCTCTCTTGAAAGTAGTTGGTACCTGACCAGATGCTATGGATCTATTGACGATAATGGAAATGAAGGGCAAGAGGTCTTGTGAGATGGTCTGGAGCATAGTGGTAGGGAGTGGATCCAATGGGCAGGTGGTAGGATTGCAAGACTGGATGAGTTTTAAAATCTCTTCTGCTGCCACAGTTGAGAAATGTGACAACGAAGGTGTAGGGGACTGCATAGTCTGAGATGTAAGTGCAGTCGGGGCTGAAGTGAAGGTCCGGCAGATTTCCTCAATCCTCTCCTGGTAGAAAGAAGCAAAGTCTTCTGCAGTCAGGGAGGATGAAGAAGGTGGAGCCGGGGGGTTGAGCAGAGAAGAGATGATGTTGTGGAATTTCCGAGGGTCATGTGAGGAAGCTTCAAGCTTTTCCTTGTAGAAGGAAGTCTTGGCAGAAGTCACATCTGAGGAGAACTTGACAAGAAGTGTCTTGTAAAAATCAAGATCTGCATCAAGATTTCTTCCAGAATATTTCCAGATCCTGTTCTCCATGTAGATGTTTTAATGCATAAGAATGTGTGTTTTGGTGTCTAGTTAAAAAGCTATAATTCAGTTCTAAGTAAGATCTTATGGACAGAAGAGATGAACTCTGTCACAGAAAGTTTCATATTCGCCAGAATTCCATGAGAAAATGAACGAAGGTAAGAAACTAAAGTAGAGAAATAAAAGCTGTGTCATTCCAGCTGAACACTTTGTACTCTTTAATTCATCAGTATACAGTAAATGGAAACACGCTGAAGGACATAAAGCACATAAGCGTTCACGTCTCACACACAGGCTGCAGCGGCAGGAATGAGGAGGAACGTCTCATCCATCACCTGTTTAAAGAGCGCGGGTACAACAAAGAGCTGCGTCCGGTGCAGAACAAAGACGAGACGGTGACGATTAATCTCTCACTAATGCTCTCCAACCTCATCTCTCTGGTCAGTGCGTCTTCACACAAAGTTGTACAGCTTCTTCTTCAGACTGAACATCTTTATCATCACAATTTATTATTAAAGTTCTGATCTTTTCATTGTCAAACATTTCATCAACATTTTCTTGTCTTATTCACAGGATGAAGTCAGTGAAACTTTACTGACCAACGTCTGGATGGAACATGTAAGTGCTCCATCTAAAAAAGACAGGTCTGGGAGAGAGATTTCCTAAAAAATACCTCTCTATGATTCGCTGAAGGAACCACGATGACCCATTGACGTGGTACTGAATGGTGTTCGGTGTTGTGATTGTAAGTTTCCTTGTGGTTATGTTTAGGCCTGGACTGACCCCAGACTTGCATGGAACGAATCAGAGTTTGATGACATCGGTATCCTGCGTCTGCCCTCCAGAATGGTGTGGCTTCCAGAGATTGTTTTGGAGAACAAGTAAGATGTCTCTGTTATGATGTTCTTCAGCCTATATTTCTCTTAAAAGTTGTTGATAAATGGTGTTTCTCTCTGTGCTAGTAATGACGCCCAGTTCGAGGTGGCTTATTACTGTAACGTGTTGGTGTACCCATCTGGCTATGTGTACTGGTTGCCTCCTGCTATCTTCCGTAGTTCCTGTTCCATCAACGTCTACTACTTTCCATTTGACTGGCAAAACTGCACCCTAAAGTTCAGGTCTGCTGCTTCATCATGAGCAAAGCACAAATATTCAATTTATAAGTCAAATCCAACACTTTGTCTTCACGATAAATGTTTCAGCTCTTTAACCTACAACGCCAAAGAGATCAGCTTAAATTTAAAAGAAGAGCAGGACCCCGAAACCGAGAAAACCTACCTTGTGGAGTGGATCATCATCGACCCTGAAGGATTTACCGGTAAACATGAATCACGCTGAAGTGTTTCTTTGTTTGATTTTTCAATCGGCTGTTACAATTTTTGTTGTTAAAATCTCTCAGAAAATGGGGAGTGGGAGATCATTCACAGACCTGCCAGAAGAAACATCTACAGGACCATTTCTATGGACAGCAACAAGCACCAAGACATCACCTTCTACCTGATCATCAAACGCAAGCCTCTGTTCTACATCGTCAATGTCATCATTCCCTGCGTTCTCATCTCCTTCCTGGCCTCACTGGTGTACTACCTGCCTGCAGACAGTGAGTCAAATCTGCTTACACACACTGATGGACGTTAATTTGTCATTTTATAATAAACAGGTAGCAACTCTGGAGCATTTCAATTGATAATTAAGTTAAAGAAGGGATTTTAGTAACTTTTTAATTCATTCAATTTGTAACTTTGTAATAACGTTTTTTGTAAATTCATGATGTTTAAATAAGTGATTTGTAACTTTTACTGAGTTAGTTTGTAACTTCATAACTCTTAAATAATCTCTGTGTAACTCTAAAACTCTTAATAATGTTGGACCTGTAACTGTAATGCTGAGCCAAAGTCTCTCATCATTGCAGACGGGCCTCATTTAACCCTGATTTTGCCCCTGTTGCTATTCTGTCCCCGTTCAGGTGGCGAGAAGATGACCTTGTCCATCTCAGTACTTTTGGCCCAGTCTGTCTTCCTGCTCCTTATATCTCAGCGGTTACCCGAGACCTCCATGGCTATTCCACTGATTGTGAAGTGAGTATAAGACAATCCTGAGGAAATGATGTTAAAGATCTAGCAGCTTTAATAATGTAAAGAAATGAGAGAATCAGGAACCTGGATGTGGTTCTCACAGGTACCTGATGTTCATCATGGTTCTGGTCACGGTGGTGGTGTTGAATTGCGTCATCGTGCTGAACCTCCACTTCAGGTCCCCCAGCACACATGTAATGACAGAGTGGACCAAAGAGGCAAGTGACATGAGAACCTTTAACTTTTCTGAGCAAAGGTGCCTTGCTCAAGGGCACCTCAGTGGGGCTGGCCTGAGACTCGAACTCACAGCCTTAGGGTTATGAGTCAGACTCTCTAACCATTAGGCCATGACTTCTAGAAGTCACTTTTTCAGAGCTTTATCATTTATGGATTGTTCTTTGCAACTTTGAATAAAAATGACAAACTTTGCACACAGATATTCACAAGTATATTAAAATAGAATTTACAGTATATAATTATATAATGAATTTGCATAAACATCTTCTGTTTACTCAGTTCTTCCTGGAGAAACTTCCTCGTATCCTCCACATGTCTCACCCTGTGGAGACCGAGCCACAGTGGGATGGTGCCCTGCCCAGGCGCTCCAGCTCCGTGGGTTACATCACCAAAGCCGATGAGTATTACAGTGTCAAGTCCCGCAGTGAGCTGATGTTTGAGAAGCAGTCGGAGAGGCACGGATTGACCACCAGGCCCACGCCCACCGTCGGTCAGAACCACAACCACCTTTTATTCTGCTTCAGACAAATTACTCCCACTATAACCTTTATTAATCCTGCAACAGAGTCAATAAGTCATGAAAAATCACATCATGAATTTCTTTTTTGGAGATGAAGAGTTAAGGTGAAACAGTCCAGCTGGTTATATCTGACTTGCTGATCTAAATGATGTGTTTCTTCGTGACTCTGTGTTTCTTCTTTTAATAATCCCGTATGTCAGATGATTGGACTAATGTACCGTGCGTTGAAAAATAAGGCAGAGGATCCAAATGCAGTTAGAAGATTTATTAAACTTAAGCACAAAGTGATCCAGGGAAAGGCAATGACAATACAGGATGTGAGCCACAACACATAACAGCTATAAAGGACAACAACCCACAAAAACATGGGAAACACTCAGGGTTAAATACATACAGGAAACCAATGACAAATGAGAACAGGGACACATGACTAACAACAACCAATCAGAACATGACACTAGGCCAGAGAACATGAGGACAAGGGAAGCAAGACACAAACAATACAAGTTACCAAATAAAAACATGAAAAAGGAACATGGAACAAAAGCCAAAACCAACGTGACATAATCCTACCCTATAAGGCTCCTGACACCCTTAAATAATCCTCCACCAAAAACAACAAAAAGTCCGGGAGGGTGGTGGGACGGTGGTGGCCATCTGGGGGTGGGATGGAGGACCATACCCATGAAACGGGACTGGAGCTAAAACCCTGTGTGACCCTTGTGGGCCTAGGCTATGCAATAATTGTAGTCTTGGATGACGGATCAGTGGTGGACCGGGACGATGGGGCAAGGGTTAAACTGGGATGTGGAACCTTGTAGGACCTGGGCCATGAAGCACTGGGTCATGGTGCAATGGAGGACCTGGGCAGGGGAGCAAAATGTCCTGGTGCAATTGTGGACCTAAACTGTGGATCACTGGAGGACCTGGGGCATGAAGCATTTACAGACATGGGCAGTAGAGCAGAAGGTCCTGGTGTGGTGGTTGTGCCAGATTATGTAACACTGGCTGAACAGGTGACCAAGGCAGAGCAAAAAGTTTATAAACGACCTTCGTGGTCACAGACTCTGGAATGATCTCTGTGGTTGTATCATGATAGTGGTGAAACTCAGGAACGACCTCTGTGGTCATATCTTGGCAGACAGAAAGCTCAAGAATGACCTCCGTGGTCATATCTTGGCATACATGAGACATGTGTGGAAGTGGCCTTTGAAACAGGCTCCTGAGCTGATAAAGAATATGCACCAAATGGTCATAGCAGCAACATTAAATGTCATCATCAGCAAGACCACGTCTGAGACCCCTTGGCTTGTGACAACTACAGGGATACCAGCAGCATGTGCTTACACAAGCGGTGCATACTCCAGACTTGACACAACTCTCTTGTGCCTATGGGAAACATTGACATCTTCATATGCAAACTCATAACTGGAGACACTGATATAACTTCCATGGTAGGTGAAGACTCTGGAATAACACTTTCAAAGGCTGGAGACTCTGGAACAATGTCTATGACAGCCGAAGGCTCTGATAAGGCTGCTATCTTGGCTGAGGGCTCTGGTTCGGCAGCCATTTTGTGGGCAGGCTCAGTTGTAGCAGACATGACCCCGCAGACATGATGTAAGCAAGCTTTGGCATGGCAGGCATGATGTGAGCAGGCTTTGACATGTTTCCATGTTCCTCCTCTGAGACACATTGAAAACCCGAGCCACCTCAGCTGACTCCTCTCGATGTGGAGGAGCAGCGGCTCTACTCTAAGCTCCTCCCGAGTGACTGAGCTCCTCACCCTATCTCTAAGGGAGCGCCCAGCCACCATATGAAGGAAACTCATTTTGGCCGCCTGTATTCTGGATCTTGTCCTTTCGGTCATGACCCAAAGCTTATGACCATAGGTGAGGGTAGGAACGTAGATCGACTGGTAAATAGAGAGCTTCGCCTTGCAGCTCAGCTCTTTCTTCACCGCAACAGACCGGTATATCGACCGCATCACTGCAGATGATACACCGATCCACCTGTCAATCTCCCGCTCCGTCCTTCCCTCACTCATGATCAAGACCCCAAGATACTTAAACTCCTCCACATGAGGCAGGAGCTTTCCACCAACCTGAAGGGGACAAGCAACCCTCTTCCAGCTGAGAACCATCTCCTTAGACCTGGAGGTGCTGTTTCTCATCCCCGCCGTCCCAGTGCATGCTGAAGGTCCTGATTTGATGAAGCCAACAGGACAACATCATCTGCAAAAAGCAGAGACAAAATCCTGTGGTCCCCATACCGGACTCCCTCTAACCCCTGATCACCTAGAAATCCTGTCCATATAAATAATAAACAAGACCGGTGACAAAGGGCAGCCCTGCTGGAGTCCAACATGCACCGGGAACAAGTCTGACTTACAGCTTGCAAAGTGAACCAAACTCCTGCTCCGGTCATATAGGGACCGGACATACTCCCAGAGCACCCCCCACAGGTGGCCACGAGGGACACAGTCAAATGCCTTCTCCAGATCCACAAAGCACATGTGGACTGGTTGGGCAAACTAACATGAACCCTCCAGCAACCTGGCGAGGGTATAGAGATGGTCCAGTGTTTCACGACCAGGACGAAAACTGCATTATTCCTCCTGAATCCGAGGTTCGACTATCAGCCGAATTCTCCTCTCCAGTACCCTGGCATAGACTTTTTTGGGGAGGCTGATGATGTGATCCCACTGTAGTTGGAACACACCCTCTGGTCCCCCTTCTTAAACAGAGGGACCACCACCCCAGTCTGCCAGTCCAGAGGCACTGTCCACAGCCGCCACGCGATGTTGCAGAGGCGTGTCAACCAAGACAGCCCCACAACATCCAGAGACTTGAGGTACTCAGGGAGGATCTCATCCACCCCCGGTGCCTTGCCACCGAGCAGCTTCTTAACTACCTCAGTGACCTCAGCTTGGGGGATCGACAAGTCCACAACTGCTGCTGTCCACTGCTTCCACTGCTTCCTCAGTGGAAGAGATGTCGGTGGGGTTGAGGAGAACCTCGAAGTACTCCTTCCACCGTCCAAGGATGTCCCCAGTCGAAGTCAGTAGATTCCCACTCCCACTGTAAACAGTGTGTGCAGGGCACTGCTTCCCCCTCCTGAGGTGCCGGACGGTTTGCCATGATTTCTTCAAGGCCGACCGATAGTCCTTCTCCATGGCCTCACCAAACTCCTCCCAGACCCCTAGTTTTTGCCTCCGCAACCACCCAGGTGGAAGCTCGCTTTACCCTCTGGTACCCATCAGCTGCCTTAGGAGTCACCCGACCTAACCAGGCTCGATAGGACTCCTTCTTCAGCTTGACGGCATCCCTTACTTCTGGAGTCCACCACCGGGTTCGACAGGCACCGGAGACCTTACGGCCACAGCTCAGAGCGGCCGTGTCGACAATAGAGGTGGAGAACATGGTCCACTCGGACTCAATGTCTCCAACCTCCCTCGGGATCTGGTTGAAGCTTTGCCGGAGGTGGGAGTTGAAGATCTCTCTGACCGGAGACTCTGACAAACGTTCCCAGCAGACCCTCACAGTACGTTTGGGTCTGCCAAGTCTGTCCAACTTCCTTCCCCCATCAGATCCAACTCACTACCAGGTGGAGATCAGTTGACAGCTCCGCCCCTCTCTTTACCCGATTGTACAAGACATACGACCGGAGGTCAGATGAAACATGAAACGCCAAGAAGGTCGGGTACTCTACACTGCCATTTGGCCCGTAAGCGCAAATAATAGTGAGAGACCTATCCCCGACCTGAAGGCACAGGCAAACGACCCTCTCATTCACCAGAGTGAACTCCAACACATGGCGGCTGAGCTGAGGGCTATGAGCAAGCCCACACCAGCCCGCCGCCTCTCACCACGGGCAACTCCAGAGTAGTAAAAAGTCCAGCCTCTCTCTTGAGGAGTTGGGTTCCTTCGGGCTGAGCCTGGCTGGGCCTCGTGGGGTAGGACCCGGCCACCAGGCACTCTCATGTGAGCCCCAACCCCGGGCCTGGCTCTAGGGTGGGTCCCTGGTTGCGTCATACCGGGCGACATCACGGACCTTGATTTTAAATTCTTCATAAGGGGGATTTGAACCGCTGTTTGTCTGGCCGGTCACCCAGAACCTGTTTGCCTTGGAAGACCCTACCAGGGGCAGAAAGCCCCAGACAACATAGCCCCTAGGATCATTCAGGCACGCAAACCCCTCCACCACAATAAGGTGGCGGTTCAAGGAAAGGAAACCATACTGGAAAATGTCCTTGATAGCGGAGTCATTAACTTCTACCTAATAACAAAGTCCAAAGAAATTCCTCCACAGAGCTCTTTAAACACTCAGGGTTAAATGCATACAGGAAACCAATGACAAATGAGAACCGGGACACATGACTAACAACAACCAATCAGAACATGACACATAGTGAACATAGAGGACAAGGGAAGCAAGACACAAACAATACAAGACAGATTACAAAATAAAAGGCATGAAATCCAGAACATGAAACAAAAGCCAAAACCAACGTGACAACCGATTTGTTTGGGGGTGATTGTGTCTTTGCAGTGAATAAATCGAGCAGCAACTCAGAGGTGAGCGATCAGCTGTATAACGAGCTGAAACCGGCTGTGGAAGGAGCGAACTACATCTTCAAGCACATGCGTAACAAAAACGACTATAATGAGGTGAGAGCTGCTTTCTGAGACGTGCTTCATGAACCATCTGGGTGTTGGTGATAATGTAGAACATAAAAGTCTGTATTTATTTCATCATTTATGATACAACGATAAAATACTGAAAATTAGATACTCAATAAACTGGATAAACTTTTCATCATTAGTGAAAACAGTAAGAAAAATACTGAACATCAGACTACATGAGCTGAGTGGTGATTAAAATAAAATAAAAAATAAAAGCTTATCATCTGGGTAATAAATCTGTTTGGATAAAATTTCATGATTTTATTTATACTTTTTTTTATATATTATTATTTATATTACTATATGATTTTACCACTTAAACCTGGTTATTTTCCTTTTACAGTACTTTATTCCTCGTCATCCTTTTTATTTCTTTATACTTAAACACAAGTTAGCAAAAAGTTAGCAACAACAAGAAGTTTATAAAGACACACACTGTTCAGTCCGTGCTTCCAGAAAATTAACGATTTCCAACTGGTTATTATGTGTTTCAAAAGCAGGTGTAGGTTGTGTACAGTAACAACAATAACTGCAGCATGACACACTGTAGAGAATAATAATATAGTATTTAGTCATGGGAATTTTGACTCATGTAAGTGAACTAATAAGAGTCGACTCATTCAGTTCTCAAATGATTCTTAAATCTCCCCAAACCAGCCAATGTTTGTAAAAAGAGTCGACTCAAAGATTCGACTCCCATGCGATCGACACAACTTATACAGTATCGTGGTTTGACTTGACCTGTCTTTGACCCTCGTGTGTTCTGCAGGAGAAGGATAACTGGAGTGGGATCGCCAGGACGGTGGACCGCCTCTGTTTCTTCATAGTGACTCCCATCATGACCATCGGAACCATCTGCATCTTCCTGACGGGAATCTACAACCATCCTCCTCCTATTCCGTTTGAGGGAGACTCGTTCACTTACAGAGAGGCCGACAAACGCTTTATGTGATTCAGCAGTAACACTGAGGAATTCTTCATTTGGGTTTTGGCTTTTATTGTTGAATGATTACATTTCAGTATATTTTCTCAGTGTGGTATTTGAGATGTATGTTGGGAATGGTTTATTGTTTATTTGTTTATACACAAACCTCCTGATGTCCATTTTAATTGAGTTTAGTGTCTAAAATAGTATTCTGTTATATTTAGTGTACAATTCCGCAGATAAACTGTGAATATTAAAGCTGATAGTCAGCTGATAGTAATTCTGTGATCAGAATACAAACGTGTGGATTATTGTGTAGACCGTTTAGGTGACGAGACGCTACAACAGCTGCTCCTATTTCTAAAGCTGAAACAGTGTGAGAAGGTACAATTATATTGTCAAAGTCGTGTGTAAAAGTGACAGTTTAATGCCGAAGACTTTTTGCAGAAAGATGCATTACTTCACCAGAGTCACTGCTCAGGAAACAGAGGGCTTTACTCTTCATGTTCATGAATGTTGAGGGGTTTGAGTTTGATGCACGCTCTCCATTCTCACTAGACCCCTTTACTGTTATATACAGTGAATTAGCCATACTGCTTTCCCAGAGTTCTCAGTGGATGTAGAGTCAACTCCAGAAATATTGGCACCCTTCAAGGAAACCAGCCTAAAAATAAAACCTTCAATGAGTCGTATGTGAATTTAATGCTACAGCAAATTTGACTGACCTCTAAGTGGGAATGTAAAATGACTTTATAAATAACTTATGACCCATGTTTATTTTTCTTAGAATTTTTTTTTAGAATGAACAGAAATAACAAAATCATTCATTCGTTTAAAGCTAAGATGTGCTGCTGTGTTTATGCTTGATGCTGTGAGCTGTCATGTTGATGTGATGTCACTTTCTGATCTCTGATTCACAAGTTATAACCTTCATGCAAATCCAGCATTAAACCTATAGGGATGAACTATACAATTTAATATTTCTAGTGGTGCATTTTAAAATGATAGGCAACCCTGAAAGTAAAACTTCAATATATTCTTTAAACACTTAATATTACTCCAGAGAACAGTCACCTGAATAATTCAGATATACAGTAGACACAACTGCTATTTATATTTCTACAAAACTAACCGAAACTCTTTATTTACTTTTAAGGGTGAAGTGGTGACGAAATAACCTCTTGTTTTAAATGATTTCTATTTTAAACTCGTTAAACCGTCTGGTGAACTTTACATGCTCACATCTGCCAAAGCAGTGTCAGCGGACAGGTACCATGGATAACGGGTGACCTTTGAACTGAGGCACTGTGAACTTCTTTTATACGTCTCTTGAAAAAAAAAAAAAGAAGATAAATGCTAAATATTTTAGAACATTCAGATACTTGAGTACAGCTGTCATGAAGAACTCAGCGTTTCTGCAATTTCACAGAAAAAAAAACACTTTTTGGAAAGGAAAGGGGGGGGGGATTAAATAAATACGCCTGGCATCTCCTGAAACCTCTGAATACGGCGTCCTCCCACACACAGACTCAGCAGGCAGCGCAGTGCGCACCTCACTCTCCACTCCACACATTAAACCATGGACTCGGTCCGGGGGCGTTTCTTTATCATGCTGTTTGTGCAGCAGAAGCAGTGATGCAGGGATGAAAGGAGCAGAAACGTCTCTTAGGAGCTCGAGACGGAGACCGAGACCGAGACAGACGCATCCTGCAGAGCTTTATTTCACCACTACAGAAAAAATACCAGGAAAAATAGTGAAAGGTAAAGCAGTTTCCTTGTGAAGATAAAAAAAACCATTACAAAATAAACAAAATAAACTTCTATCTAAACGTTTTCTAAAAAGCCAAGCCTATCTTCACCGAGTGTTTTATTCCTCTTAAACCACAACAATTTACCAATGAATTGACTTTATACACTTATTTATTAAACAACGCATTGCACATTTTAAAAATAATCCATTTAGTTACATTTCATGTTGTGGAACTTCAACAAAACAAGTTCCTTCCTGTTGTCATTTACAAGTGTCTGTGGATGTTGCTATAGAAACGTATTGAAGGAGAGAATTAATATAAATCTTTGATGCTTGAATATTTCATCACCTTCAGACTAATCAGAATCCAGAATTCATCGTTAGTCTCCTTTTAGAATTTGGGTCACTTTTTTAGATGTGCTACATGTTAATTTTAGCAGTCAGATGAACACCGGGGTGTGATTTTTTTTACAATGTCATCCATGAAAGTAAATTAAGTTCTCTGTCCAACTAAAGCTGTGGTGCTTGGTGCTCCTAATACTGGAGAACCCCATGTCCTGCATGTGCCTGGATGTTTGTCCTGAAGCTATTAGGAACATTTGAGAACCTATGAGCTAAAGGATTCTGCTCTCAGAAAGACAAATAGCATATCTGCTGTTGTCCAGCAGATGGCGATGCGCCTCTCCACCGGTGTGAGAACATGTGCTAGATGTGATGAGGAACCCGCAGTGTTGTCATCGCACTGAGCATCGCTCGAGAGCTTCGTGTATGATTCATGTTGACACACTGAGGCTCAATTTGGGTCTGTGTGGAACTGCCTCCAGTCTGCAGCCTCCATCTGCTCTCACCCCCCAGCACGAGGGGTCGAGGAGCATCATCAGGAGGAGGGCTGACGATGATGATGAAGATGATGAGGATGGACTTATGAAGAAACTGTGGATGATAGCAGTATGGACCTTACTAATGTGACGGTATTACTGACACTAATAGGGAATTCTGCAGAAGCTGTCCACGCCATGGATTAACCGTGATGGTCAGGACTTCAGTCTTCCCCTTAGGTCTTCTCTCTCTCTCTCTCTCTCTCTCTCTCTCTCTCTCTCTCTCTCTCTCTCTCTCTCTCTCTCTCTCCAGAACACTAAAGCCAAAGTCTGTACATAAACTCTGACTTCACCAGTGGAAAAACAACAAGCAAAGAAAACCCACCATATTCGATTAAAATAAGTGCTTCAGGTTCCCACAATTTCTTATACCCCCCTCCTCCCCCAGCCCGTAAACCCCTCCCAACTCCATAGTAATTAAAGATTACACGTCCGGATTACACGTCATATGAGATAAATAAATTCGATGCGACGTGTCTACAACCACCTGTGTTTGATTTGGCTTCACGTGTGAGGTGATGACGTTTCAGCGATGACGTCACTAGCTGCCGTACAGTTAGTAGATTAATGGAAATGGTTCTTTAATTTATTTATTTAAAAAAAATGATAGATTAAAAAATATTAGAAAAAAACCCCTGTCCTTAAGATCTTTGCGCACAAACTTGAGAGGAAGTTCTGTAAAGTCATTATGTTCATATTATAATGTTCATATTATATTATATGTGTTTATGCAGCAGGCGGCCGACTTTTACCTTATTTTATGTCTTTTCTTTAGAATTTGAACCGACTTCATGTCTCATTAAAGCTCCTGTCAGACTGGTGGGAAATAATCAGTGAGTCAAATTCTCTCTCTCGAGAGCGCGATGCGAACTACGCGGCGCTCGAGCGCCCGTCCCAACCACACCCCCGACGCGCCGAGCGCGATCGCGCAGCCGCGATCTCCCGCGCGCTCTCACAAACACACACACTCATCACTCTCTCTCTCTCTCTCTCTCTCTCTCTCTCACACACACACACACACACGCTCTCTCTCTCTCTCTCTCTCTCTCTCTCTCTCTCTCTCTCTCTCTCTCTCTGCGCGTGCCTCCCCCACCCCACCCCACCCCACCCCACCCCACCATCAGCTTCTGTCTGCTAGAGGAAACGACTGCAGCCGGTGTGAGCAGTAACAGTAACCGGACGCACCTCTGGACAACATCCACGATGTGAAGCTGCAGGAACCAAACCGTGAAGAGGTGTTCTGCGTCTGCGTGTGCGGGATATTCACCGCATAAACCTTTTACAAAACCCAAACGCACAGGAGATGAGATGATCTGAGATGAGAGCGGTGTCCTGGCGATGCGCACTACACACACTCACATGAAATCGGAGCGTCACGGAGGCTGAGCGGTTCCTGGGGTACGGGAAGAGATCCGGACCCACAACATTAAAGGAATCCCCCTCCACACACACACACACACACACACACACACACACACACACACACACACACACACACACACACACACACACACACACACACACACACACACACACACACTCATCACGCAAAGCTGATAGAGAAAGTTTCCTGATGGCCCTTGTCATGGAACCTGTGAGCAAATGGAGTCCCATTCAAGTGGTGGACTGGATGAAAGGTAAGGAATGAGGATGAATGAATTTGTGTCACTCATTTGTGTCTCATCATCATTTCTGTGGTGTGTCTGCAGTGTGATATCAGTGTGAACAGGTGTGCGGTGGTTATGTCATGAGAACCTCACGCTTCTTCTCTCTCACTCTTTACACTCTTGTGGAACTTAAGGAGAGACAGAAAATAAAGAGAGAGGGAAAGAAAGAAAGACATGTATTTGCTGTCGCAGGTAAAAACATAAATATCGGTCTCGGTGGAAGAAGTTACGCAATTACGCAATAGCGCACCGGTCTCGTGAGTGGGCGTGGCCTGTAGAGCTGTAGATATTCCCTTAGGCCACTCAAACATATCTATTAAGCTTCAAGAACATCCTTCTCCTCCTCCTCATCTTCATCCTCCTCCTCCTCCTCGAGATCCCGTTCTTCCTGACGAGTTCATATTATTCTCTACAATCCCAGCATAAGCACCTGGTTATTTTCCCTATATAATTACACAAAAAAGGGATATAAGGACTGATCTGTGAATGAAGTGTTTTTTTATTCGACATAGTTATACAACAGCAATTATAACTTTATTTATTCATCTATATAACACCTTATAAATGTTTCATCTGCAGCTCCTGGTCTTTTACAATTTGATGTAAAAACAGAAATGAAGATGCATGAAGTGCGATCTCACACGTTGCTTTGCGTTACGTTGTTGTACAGATCAGACTGTAGTGTATTACCGTGGATCTGGTCAGTGTGACGTCTGTCGTCTGAGACCCTTTTCTTCTTTATTTTGCAAAGCACCTTTAAAATCATCGCTGTATTAAATCCTTTAGTTTAAAAAAGTGCTTAGGGGTTAAAACTGATGCAGTTGCAATGATGGTTAGAGATACTGTGTGCGTGTGCGTGTGCGTGTGTGTGTGTGTGTGTGTGTGTGTGTGTGTGTGTGTGTGTGTGTGTGAACGGTCACAGTCAGTGCATGTGTGAAAAAATAAGTGATAAAGATGGTGACAGTTCAGAGTTAAAGCCTGGAGCAAGACGCCCACACTCCTGCTGTGTGTGTGCGTGTGTGTGTGTGTGTGTGTGTGTGTGTGTGTGTGTGTGTGTGTGTGTGTGTATGTAGGTGGATTATCTCACTTATTTTACTCTAAAGCACCAGGGCTGCATTTCAGAAATGTTGTTGATAATGATGTATCAGAGATGCTGTCATTCACATGGGAATTTCCTGGGACTCACATTCACACATACACCATTAAAGTCCTGTGATACATGTGTGTGTAAGGGGTTTCCTCTGGCTTCATTGTTTTCCTCTCACTTCTCAGAGAGATGGTGGGCCCAAGAAGTGTGTGCCTGAAACAGATAAATCTCTTGTAGATAATTAAAAACTTTATTCTATTAAATAGGAATAGAAAGGAGTTAAAGAGCATTGTATTAGAAATAAAGCTTGAGCCACTGAACATGGCTGAACCTTATTGTAAAATGGTAGAGTGAGCATCACATCAAACTCTCTCTCTCTCTCTCTCTCTCTCTCTCTCTCTCTCTCTCTCTCTCTGTCTGTCTGTCTGTCTGTCTGTCTGTCTGTCTGTCTGTCTGTCTGTCTCTCTCTTTCCATACTGTAGATGATATTTAATCCGAGCTCTTTTGATGACACTGATGAAAAAGCTCTTCTGAGGGAGAGAGAGAGATGTTTGTGTTGTTGGATGATATGAACAAGTTGTGCGTCTGTGGCTCATAATGGGTTGGAGTGTGTGAGTCAGACAGCCGCTGTGCGCTCCAGAGATCAGTGTGTGTCGTGTTCAGCCTCAAGCCTACACATTACTCTCAGCCAGCGCAGCATTACTTAACGAGACTGACAGAAAAACAGGACTTGTGCTGAAATGCTCTGTCTTCCTCAAAAACTAAACACCAGCTCCCAGGGATGAAGAACGTTCACGTCTGGAACAGAACCAAACACAGAAACGTATGAACAGAAGAAACATGGACATGTGGGTGGAGTTATAAATATTACGAATTTTTGATTGGTCAAACACAATTATCATGAGTCAAAGAACTGTCCCAAAATGTCCACGTCTGTACTAAATATGGTCTTAAACTAAGAGTTCCTCAAACGTACTTCAGATGACTCAAAGATCTAGAGTCCTAGAAAGCCTATAACCTTTAGCAGCACTAATTAGAACCCCATGTATGGAACATAAACTTCTATCTGACAGCGTTCCTATCACATACAACAGAGAACCTGGAAGCTTCTACTGGAGTAATGGAGTAAAGGTGAAATGTTGATGATGATGTTCCTCCTGTTTGTGTTCGTTATAAACAGCCGAGTCACACGGATATCATCATCCCACGATCCTCTAGAACCCTCTTACTTTCACAGGAGCAGTAAGAATATGGGTTCTTTAATGGTTCCATGGATAATCATGTGGCCTCCTGAGGAACCCTTTTGTAAACCACAGTATAGGTTCTACAATGAATGTTCAACAGGTGCAGGTTTAATTGGATAATTGATGTTTTATAGCTTCCTAAATTGGTTCTACTCGGAAATGTTTATGTTAGAAAAGCACTGAATGTGCTCAAATTCAGACTTTGGGGGTTTCACAAGAGTAGAACCAGAAGAAACCTAAGAGTTCCACATATTTAAGAGTGTTCCGTTTAGTGATTTTGGCTTTATTTAAAAAATTAAAGTCCCTTAAATAATTACAGGCTGCTGAAACAGTTCTGTCATGCTAGAGGAACCCTGTTGTATGATTTGCTTAAAGGTTCCTCTAGAAGGACAACCAGAGAACCTCTCAGGTACTATGTGATGGAAAAGTGGCTCATGGACCTAGTATGGATGTTTTTTAAGGGTTCTCCTAGAGAGACAACTGAACAACCCATAAGGGATCTGAAGGGTTCTTCTGGAGCTGTAAAGCTGCAGCCTAAAAAATGCCTCGTGAAATTCTCGTGCCCTTAAAGCCGAATGTAAAACAACCGAATGTGAAGAGCTGAGAGTGCTGAGAACGTTGGAGCTGGAACGCTCGTATCTGTGTTTAGTAATTAATAAGCACTTTAACCTGGTGGATGAGGAGAGGAACCGGGCACTACGTGGGGTCTAATGAGAACAGTGAGAACGGCGATGCTCTCTAATCACGACGCAGCAGCAGCAGAACCTGAGATCAGACATGTCACGCTGGGATAAATACGTGGAAAAGGGGAGAAAATCCTCTAGCTGCTGCAGTGGTGTTGAAAACAATCAGATTTTTGGCAGTGAGTGAAACGAGAAGAGACGAGAAAGAAAAGAGAAAGAAAGAGAAAATAAGAGCTCCCCCCCCCCCAAAAAAAACAGACCTCCTCCTCCTCTCCGGTGTCCCTCAGGCTTGGAGTCGCAGTTTTGTCGGTGGGCTTTTCAAGGCCTCCTACTCATTCCTGCTTTTGTTCTGTCGGCTCTGAAGAGCAGCGCGCCGGAGCAGGAGTCTGATTGAAATTCATACGGAGGAGACGAGGCTGAGGAGAGAGTCCTGTGTTTGGGGGGGAACATAGTAAGGGCTCTGGCAGGAATAATGCAGGACTCAGAGATCCACAGGCACCATTTAAAACCTCAGATAAAATGAGGAGGAAGAGGAGGAAGAGGAAGACATACTGTACACTTCACAGCAAAACGATTTAGTTTGTCGTTTAATTTCTGTGTCAGTTGCTTAGACGTTCCTTTGTAGCTGTAATTTAATGAGAACTTCGCCTTGTGTGAGGATTATTTAATTCATAAAATTTCATATTAAGGAACTTACAATATTTATTTATGTTAAGTTCCAAACTTTAAGAGAAACAAAAGCTCATGACAATATCACAGTGAAGTGAAGCTGAATATGGCAAATAAAAATATTTACAAAGATGTCAATTCTAGATGAAGTTCTAGTGCTCAACAGCACGCAGAGTAACATGTTCAGTTCAGTTTGTCACGTTGTTACGCTTATCGAAGTGTAACACCAGACCTCTTTGGGACTGGAGCTCTGTAATGATCTCAGCTTTGCGGATCGAGCACTTGCATCTCATTATGACCTGACCTGAGTGGCCGAGGAATCTCCGTATATGAGAAGGTCTCCTCGTTTTCAGGTCCATCCAGAGAGCCACATGCTGCACTTCGGTGTTGCTTTACAGTACGTAAATAAAAAAGCGTGACTAGTGCTGAGCTTTTTGTTTATGTGACATTGATCTAAAAAGACTTGCTCAGAATAACCTTTAAATTTGGGCTGAAGTGTGAAAACCTCCAGAGTGTCACGTGATCTCAGTAGATACACAGATGTTCCTGGAAGAATCCAGAGCTTGATAGAGAACATCCCTAAACAAACCGCATCATAAAGACTCAGGAACGAACTAAACAAGATCTGCAAAAGTGTTAATCGGTGCGGACGGTGATGTCTCCAAACCCATCTGTCCTTCTTCCTGTCCTACATCTGACCTTGTGTGACCTTCAACATGTTTGTATTAATTCAATACTTTAATCAGTTCATCTGCTGTTTACAATCATCACTATAAAAGCTATAAGTATTTAACCGCTCGCTTAAACGAGTGGAGATCAGAATGAGGAGATGGTTGAGGAGATGTTCAGTGAGCAGAGCAGAGCAGAGCAGAGCAGAGCAGAGCAGATCTCATCTCTCCAGCCTGGACCTGAAATTTACAGCAGCAGTTGTGTAACATTTGTCTCTGTTTTAGGACTTCACATGAGCAAGTGTGCCTTAATCCTGTGGGAGCTGGAATGAAGCATGTGGTGGCTCGGTGACATTCTATGTGTGTGTGTGTGTGTACTTGTTTGTGTGTGTGTGTGTGTGTGTGTGTGTGTGTGTGTGTGTGTGTGTGTGTGTGTGTGTGTGTGTGTTTGTGTGTGTGTTTGTGTGTGTGTGTTTGCATGTGTGTGTTTGTGTGTGTGTGTACTTGTGTGTACTTGTGTGTGAGTGTGTGTGTTTGAGTGTGTGTGTTTGTGTGTGTTTGCGTGTGTATGTGTTTTTGTGTGTGTGTGTGTACTTGTGTGTGAGTGTGTGTTTGAGTGTGTGTTTGTGTGTGTGTGTGTGTGTTTGAGGGTGTGTGTGTGTGTTTAGAGTTGAATCTGTATTTCAGTCCTCACTTTCTCCTGCTTCATCTGATAAACGGTTCATCACCTGATCACTTCTCCTCCACACCAAAGCTTCTGATTGGTCCTCAGGTGTTGATTAATTCTCTAGAACTAGTTGATGTGGTGACGTTGAAGAGAGATGTGTGTGTGTGTGTGTGTGTGTGTGTGTGTGTGTGTGTGTGTGTGTGTGTGTGTGTGTGTGTGTGTGTGTGTGTGTGATGTGTGATGTGTGAAGGAGTCTCCAGTGTCAGTGCTGTGACCAGCCAGAAGGGAATCTTCAGTACAGGACAGTTTACACTTCTTTATGGTTTCTCAGTAACATAACAAGCCAAGATGTGTGTGTGTGTGTGTGTGTGTGTGTGTGTGTGTGTGTGTGTGTGTGTGTGTGTGTGTGTGTGTGTGTGTGTGTGTGCATTTGTTTTCCTATCTTTCTGGGGACGACAAGTTGACCTTTCAGCTCTTTCAGCTTTGTAAATAAAGAGTGAACACCACATCATGCACTAAAGATAATCTTATCTGTGGTGAACTTCGGTCCTCACTAAGATATAAAAACTCGGCTCTCACATCTACATCTTTAAAGCATAAGCTTGAAATGTGCTCTGTTTACATCAAATCCGATAACATGGAACATGATCAGGTTATTAAAACATTAAATACAGGACAGTAAACTGAACATTCATCAAATTAAGCTTTAAATACTCCACTGTGCTCCGTGTATTCTGAATATTCCAAGCGTGACCAGGGTGTGTCCTCAGGCGTGTGTGCATGAATACAGTGTCATATTTCACATAGCATGTGGTGTTTGTGTGTGTGTGTGTGTGTGTGTGTGTGTGTGTGTGTGTGTGTGTGTGTGTGTGTATATGTGTGTGTGTGTGTGTATGTGTGTGTATGTGTGTGTGTGTGTGTATGTGTGCGTATGTGTGCGTGTGTGTGTGTGTGTATGTGTGTGTGTGTGTGTGTGTGTGTGTGCATATGCCACTTTATTTGTTTTGCTGGTTTCAGCTCTACAGTCTCCATACATTTATATTTAGAAGCGATGCTGTTTCTGCTGATCACAGATCGTCTTTATCGCAAAGTCGATAGAAAGAACCGAAGCCGAGCGTTTGGCCGGAGAATCGAGTTCTAATTAAAGACTTAACAAAAGTGGAACTATTTAAAAAAAGAGAGAACATGAGAGAACAGCGAGGCTGAAGGATTTGTGTATGTTTAAGAACACGCACGCACGCACACACATGCACACTCACACACGTACACATGCACACGCACACGCGCACACACACACACACACACACACACACACACACACACACACACACACACACACACACACACACACATACACACACAGACCTGTGGTCGTCACATGCAGGTGTGTGGGTGTGAGGTTTGGCCCAGAGTGAATTTTCCCTCTGGTGTGAGTGTGTAAAACTGTGTGTTCATGTGTGTATGTGGGAGTAAAGTGTGTGAGTCAGATCTGAGTCACTGTATAGACTCAAACACACTGCAGTACAGAGAGAGAGATGTCCAACACACACACACACACACACACACACACACACACACACACACACACACACACACACACACACACACACACACACACACACACACACACACACACACACCTCAACAACACGACTGCATGTAGGATGAAGCTGAGTATTCTGTGAGTTCAGATTTCTTCTGGATCTGAAGACACAAACACATTTTGTTGAGAAATGCAAAGTTTAGAGAGAAAAAAATCAGGAAATCGTTTAAATCTTAGACGATCTGGAGGGATTCGATCAAAAAACAGTCGGTAAATGTTAGTCACGCGTCGCTGTGTTGCGTTGTGTGTATGTTCAGTGTAACTCGTTATTTAAAGCTCGATGTGTTCAGTGCTCGTGCCGAGAGCCGCCATGTTGATGTGACGTCACTCGCTGGACTCGAGTTAAACAGCTCCTGAGATCCTGAACTTCTGTGTTGACTCACTAACGCTGCTCCTTCGGTTCTCCTTCATTTGATGTCCAGAAATGATGAGTTATGACTTTTAGTCCTTTAATCTCTCTTTATTTTGTACAAGAACAAGTGCAATATTATCAGATCAGTTTTAGTGTCTACGCAAAGTTTCAGTGACGTTCCAGAACCTTCCTGTGTGTGTTTTCTCCCTTTGACCCAGTTTTCTTTTCATCTCAGGCTTTGTGAATTCTGAACAGCTGCCTGTGACTCTATTATACAAATAATGCAGTGTGTTTACTTATAATACAACTGCATTGTGTGTGTCTGTGTATGTGTGTGAGTATGTGTGTGTGGGTGTGAGTATGTGTGTGTGGGTGTGAGTATGTGTGTGTGGGTGTGAGTATGTGTGTGTGGGTGTGAGTATGTGTGTGTGGGTGTGAGTATGTGTGTGTGGGTGTGAGTATGTGTGGGTGAGTGTGTGTTTGTGTGTGTGTGTGTGTGTGTGGTGTGAGTGTGTGTGTGTGAGTGTGTGTGTGTGTGAGAGTGTGTGTGTGTGTGTGTGTGAATGTGTGAGTATGAGTATGAGAGTGTATGTGAGAGTGTGTTTGCGTGTGTGTGTGTGTGTGTGTGTGTGTGAGAGTGTGTGTGTGTGTGTTCTGTGTGTGTGAGTGTGTGTGTGTGTGTGTGGCTGACGTGTGTTCAGGTGTGGGTGAGTGTGGTGAGTGTGTGGAGTCGGTGCGTGTGTGGTGAGTGTGTGGGTGTGTGTTTGTGTGTGTGGGTGGGGGTGTGTGTGGATGTGAGGGAGTGAGTGCGTGCTGTGTGTGGGTGCGTGTGTGTGTGTGTAGTGGTGAGTGTGTGTGTGTGTGTGGATGTGGTATGTGTGTGTGATGTGGTGTGCGTGGGTGCGTGTGTGGGATGGTGTGCGTGTGTGGGAGTGAGGTGTGTGTGTGGGAGTGAGGAGGAGTGGTGTGGTGAGCGTGTGTGTGTGTGGGGAGTGTGAGTGTGGTGAATGTGGTGGTGAGGTGTGTGTGTGTGGGTGGGGGGGCGGTGTGTGTGTGTGTGTGTGTGGTGTGTGTGTGGGAGTGGTGGTGTGAGTGTGGTGTGCGTGGTGTGGGTGTGTGTGGGAGTGTGTGTGGTGTGTGGTGGTGGTGTGTGGTGTGGGTGGTGTGTGGGTGTGTGTGGGGGGTGTGTGTGTGTGTGTGTGTGAGTGTGTGAGGTGTGTGAGTGGTGTGTGAGTGGTGTGGTGTGTGGTGGTGTGGTGTGGGTGTGTGTGTGGGTGTGTGTGTGTGTGTGGTTAGTGATGTGGTGTGTAGAGTGGGTAGTGTGTGTGGGTGTGTGTGTGACGTGTGTGAGTGTGGCGAGTTGAGTGTGGGTGTCTGGAGGGTGTGAGTGGGTAATGTGTGTGTGTGTGTGAGTGTGTGAGTGTGTGTGTGTGTGTGTGAGTGTGAGTGTGAGTGTGTGAGTGTGTGAGTGTGTGAGTGTGTGAGTGTGTGAGTGTGTGTGTGTGTGTGTGTGTGTGTGTGTGAGTGTGTGAGTGTGTGAGTGTGTGAGTGTGTGTGTGAGTGTGTGAGTGTGTGAGTGTGTGAGTGTGTGAGTGTGTGAGTGTGTGAGTGTGTGAGTGTGTGAGTGTGTGTACATGATGTCTCAGCTGTATTAATAATAGACCCCACAGAGGCATTAATGGGATAATGCTGTACGTGGCCGAGTGGAGGGACGTTCTAGTGTCATTCCTGAGGGAGAAATAAATACTGTTTACGTTTGTCTGTTCTTCTTCTTGCTAGAACCTGAAGCTTAGATAAATAATTCAGATTCACACCAGTTCTCACGGGTTCTCTCTCATTCCCCTGGTGGGATTCTTCCTCATCGTCTTCTTTCCATCAACTACGTTTCTGCAGCTATGAGCCACAATTAGTATCAAATGAACACACGGTTCCACAAATGAACACACGGTTCCACAAATGAACACACGGTTCCACAAATGAACACACGGTTCCACAAATGAACACACGGTTCCACAAATGAACACACGGTTCCACAAATGAACACACGGTTCCACAAATGAACACACGGTTCCACGCAGTTAGCTCCTCAAATCCATGCAGAAAGTCACAGTGAACGCTTGGGGCGTGAACAGAAAGACACTAATCACCATAAATCATCTGCTGTGTTTGACAAAACATGGAATTAAACCTCAGCAGGAGAACATCATCATCATCATCATCATCATCATCCTCACCACACCACACCACCGCCGTGAGAGAGAGAGAGAGAGAGAGAGAGAGAGAGAGAGAGAGAGAGACGCCACACAAAGTCGTGTTGTTTAATTTGGATCACTTTATTGGAGTAGAACCCTAATAATTAATTATCCAAAGCACCCAGTTTTTTCCAGCACAGACTCCAGATTATTGCTCATTATGTTCTCTGTGATCTAGAACCTGTCTAGCGGGTCACATCACAGAACTTGGGAGATTTTTTTCATTAAGGAGTTCAGTCCATAATTAAGGATGTTCGATTCCACACATGGGTTCTGCTGGAGAACCTTTCGGAGTGTTCTACCTGTAAGATTGTCCTCCAGAGAGAGAACTGAAGAAGGTTGAGTTGTATAGAGTGTGTTCCTTCTGGGATCCACAGACACACAGACATTAACGTAGATGGTTAATAAGATAGTTAGATGTTTATACAGACAGACAGACAGATGAACAACAGACAGACAGACAGACAGACAGACAGAGAGATGAACAACAGACAGACAGACAGACAGACAGACAGACAGAGAGATGAACAACAGACAGACAGACAGAGGAACGACAGACAGACAGACAGACAGACAGACAGACAGACAGACAGGCAGACAGACAGAGAGATGAACAACAGACAGACAGACAGAGGAACGACAGACAGACAGACAGACCGGCAGACAGACAGACAGACAGACAGACAGAGAGATGAACAACAGACAGACAGACAGAGGAACGACAGACAGACAGACAGGCAGACAGACAGAGAGATGAACAACAGACAGACAGACAGACAGACAGACAGATGAACAATAGACAGACAGACAGACAGGCAGACAGACTGAGAGATGAACAACAGACAGACAGACAGACAGACAGAGGAATGACAGACAGACAGACAGACAGACAGATGAACAATAGACAGACAGACAGACAGACAGGCAGGCAGACAGACTGAGAGATGAACAACAGACAGACAGACAGACAGACAGACAGACAGAGGAACGACAGACAGACAGACAGACAGACAGAGGAACGACAGACAGACAGACAGACAGTTTCTTCTGGCTATAAACAAAGTTCATGGTGAGCGCTCTGTATGTGTACAGATTAGCCCTTAGTGATGAGCTGTGATAATAATCCTATACACACACACACACACACACACACACACACACACACACACACACACACACACACACACACACACACACACACACACACACACACAGTGAGGCGTTTGAGAAGACGTGCCTTATGGTGGATGAACAGTTGCTGTGACGATATGGTGGGGTGGAGATATGAAGGCATTAAACAGACTGACAGGAATGCCACGGGCTGACAAATGCCGTCTGCCTCTCTGTGCGTGTGTGTGTGTGTGTGTGTGTGTGTGTGTGTGTGTGTGTGTGTGTGTGTGTGCGCGCACATGCTTATGTCTTGTGTGACTGAAGCTCTTAACAAAACCACAGAACCACATTCGGACCCTGAGCCCCTCCCTGCGCTTATGTCGGACTTGCCTCAAATCTAGAACCTTTTTATTCTGCGACAGTGTGTTTATTAGATTGGTGTGTGTGTGTGTGTGTGTGTGTGTGTGTGTGTGTGTGTGTGTGTGTGTGTGTGTGTGTGTGTGTGTGTGTGTGAGTGAGCACTTTCCTGCAGTGTGCTGTAACCGGAGGCTGAGCAGAAATCACTTCTTATTGGGTTTAAGATAAATCAGTGTATGAGCTCAGAGTGGACGCTCTGGGGACTAAACACACACCAGAACCGCTCCATTAGAACAGGCCCAGAAAACAGAACCGTATAACAAACAAACAAACAAACAAACAAACAAACAAACAAACAAATAAACAAATAAACAAAACTCAGGAAGTGCAAGCAAGCAAATAAATAAGTATAAATAATTCATTTCATATACAAATGACCAGGAACCTTTAAACAACAAACTGTTCTAGCTTCTAGACTTAAAGGCTGTTAAAGTCGGAATTCTGCGTCGTTAAAGGTTCCCAAAGGTTCCTGGTCTGATTAGAGATTTATACACAGAACCTTTAAACAGAACCTTATCTAGAGCTCTGTTCTAGAGCCAACATTTGTGTTCTAACCACGAATCTATTCATGTTCCAGATTTGAATGTTTTTAATAGTTCTGATCTTTCTCAGTATGGATCTTACT
>NC_062542.1:17222059-17227059 GCF_022655615.1 Tachysurus fulvidraco | reverse complement strand
CTTCTTTTTAAAACCTTGCCCAGGGTGAAACTTGAGTCCAGATGCTGATGGCGGTCCCTGCCGTCTGGTTGACTCTTCCTGATGACTGCTGCTGTGATAAATCAGCACCAAGTCTTGCCAAATTCTGGTGATTACACCCATGATGAGAGCTTTGAGTCCTAATCTCTCAGTTTGTTGTGTGTTGTGAGTCGGTGCCATGGTGCGACCGGGAAACAGGGTCACGAGCAGCGAGGGGGGAGGAGCTTGGATCATCTTGTTAACGGTGGCCTAATTAAGCTTGTCAGCTTCCGTTTTCTCAATGGAGCTTCTGTCTGATCCCCCAGACGGAGAAGTGATACGTAGAAAGAAAAATTTAAAGTACAGAATGATAGAGAGAGAGAGAGTGAGTATGAGAGAGAGAGAGAGAGAGAGAGAGAGAGAGAGAGAGAGAAAGATATCGAGGGAGAAAAAGTATAAGAGAAAGAGTATGAGAGAGAGATCAAGAAAGAGTATAAGAGAAAGTGTAAGAGAGATAGAGTAAGAGAGACAGAGAGAGAGTGAGAGAGAGAGAGAGAGAGAGAGAGAGAGAGAGAGAGAGAGAGAAATCGAGGGAGAGAGAAAGACTGAGAGTGAGAGAGAGAGTGTGAAAGAGAGAAAGAGTAAGAGAAAGAATGAGAAAGAGAGAGAGAAAGAGAGGGAGAGAGAAAGAAAGAGAGGGAGAGAGGCCTATATTTGCCATCATAAGTCAGGTGACAGAATGACAGGGTTAATGTGTGAATGTATAAGATATGTTCTGTGGATCTTCTGGACTGTTGGTGCAAGAGCTAACCTGGTGAAGAGGAAGTGTAAAAAGGGGTGGAGTTAGCAAGCCATTGTTAAGAAGAAGAGTCAGCTGATATCCAATCAAACGTTCCTTTTATTTTATTGAGTGAAAGAGTGAGTGAGAGTGAGAGTAATTAAGTAAGGGAGTGAGTGAGTGAGTGAGTGAGTGAGTGAGTGAGTGACTGACTGACTGACAGAGTGAGTGAGCGAGTGAGTGACTGACTGACTGACAGAGTGAGTGAGGGAGTGAGTGAGGGAGTGAGTGACAGAGGGAGTGAGAGCGAGAGTAATTAAGTAAGGGAGTGAGTGAGTGAGTGAGTGAGTGAGTGAGTGAGTGAGTGAGTGAGTGAGTGAGTGAGTGAGTGAGTGAGTGAGGGAGTGAGTGAGTGAGTGAGTGAGTGAGTGAGTGAGTGAGTGAGTGAGTGAGTGACTAAGTAAGTGAGTGACTGAGTGAGTGACTAAGTGACTAACTGAGTGAGTGACTGAGTGAGTGACAGAGGGAGTTAGTGAGTGAGTAAGTGACTAAGTGAGTGAGTGAGTGAGTGAGTGAGTGAGTGAGTGATTGAGTGAGTGAGTGAGTGATTGAGTGAGTGATTGAGTGAGTGATTGAGTGAGTGAGTGAGTGACTGACAGAGTGAGTGAGTGAGTGAGTGAGTGAGGGATGTGGTGACAGTGTTGGTGACAGCGTTGGACCTGCTCGAGCTCGAGTCTTGATCAGAGCAGATCTGAGTGTAGGTGGCGGCTCTGCTGCTAGCTCTCATTAGTTAATTGGAGCTCTGCTGGAGAAGTTGTGACTGGTGGAACACTGAGTTCTGGCTCAGAGCTTAATGGTTTTACAACCTTTTACTGCAGATCTCTGAGCTTCTAAACATTTCAAGTTGGAGCTGTGTGGTTCCTCCTTGGGTTCCTCAGCTGATGACAATGGTGCCATGTGAGCTGGTGTACAGCGTAGTTCAGGGTAGAACCTCAGGGCTCGTTGAGTTCTTTACAGTTATAGCATGTAACCGCATGCTTTAAACCGCTTCTTTAAACACAGATAAACACTTATTTTAATTCAGTGGTCATAGAGCTACATAACACTGACATAAAGCATTATGGTGGTTTTGTTGGTTTCACTCCTCCACGTCTTCACGTGTGGTTCCAGATTTCCAGCTTTGATTTCTTATTCCTTCTTCATCACCCTTTAAATCATCCCTTCAGCTCTTTGATCTCGATGACTCTGTGCTTTATTAGATGACTTGCAGAAGCTCGTCCTCGTAGTCAAGTGTTTTATTTTTCTTTGTTGTTGTGTCACCTTTTCACTCTCTCTTTCTCTTGCTGCCGTCTTTCTGTAATTTTTCCCTGATTGTGGCTTCAGGTCACCATTTTGAGGAAGCTTAAAATGCCAGGATCTGTCTCTCGCCTCGCCTCGCCTCGACTCGCTGGCCATCAGAGCCTATCCAGAGCGACTCAGGATTCTTCAAGTTTTTTTCTTCACACTGTGACAATGTGAAAATACTCGACATCTTAACACTGGCATCATTTTCATTCATGACAAGCGATAAAACTTTACGTCTTTATTTCAGCCGTGAATCCCGTCTCTGCTCGTGAGCGCGTCGTTATTGCACGTTTAACACATTTTCCTACACACTCTGAAGAATACAAACAATCTGCATCTTCAGTGTGGAATTTCATACAGCTCTGTTTATCTGAGAGCTATTTAAGGACAAGAGCTTCAAGGCAGCAGGGAAAAGGTTCAACGTTCCACGAAAGGAGGCGCGGAAGTGTGGGTTTGTCTTTAACGTAAAGTTCTCACGCTCTTTTCTGTACGATGTGAATTCAGTGCTAGCATGACGTGTGAACTCAGAAGAAGAAGTACAGAACGTTCGTAAGCTCTTCAGCCCTGCAGGTTGAAGTATTTAAAGATGTGCAGGAAAAAAAAAGCCAATGTTCCTGCATATATAGAGCACAACCTCAATACAAACGACCCACATTTCTGTCAAGCACCTGCGGGAAGACAGGAAACTGGGTCTGGAGGACGAGTTCAGCACCAAAGACGTCATTGGAGAGGAAGCAGGATCACAACCGCAAATATATACCTCATCTCGAGACCTCTGTACCTTAATCCTGGTTCGTTTCGTCAGGGTTTGGTCTCGTCCTTGGCTATACGTCTCGGCCTAGATTCAAAGTGACCTTAATAATTACCTGAAGGCTAAATGCTAACTGCTAACTGCTACATCATATGCTACATTAGTTCAGGTGTTTTTTTTTT
This sequence comes from Tachysurus fulvidraco, assembly GCF_022655615.1. Lineage (NCBI taxonomy): Eukaryota > Metazoa > Chordata > Actinopteri > Siluriformes > Bagridae > Tachysurus > Tachysurus fulvidraco. The sequence goes on along the minus strand of NC_062542.1, from coordinate 17,224,007 downwards.
ATAACAGTAATAAACTGTAATATAAAGTTACTACTACTACTAAAATGTATTATATGTGTTATACGTGTTATGAGCAGTGTTATTAAGGCATTATAAGGCTAATAACAGGACATCTTAGCATTTCCTAATCTATTACATGATTCTGTACTTGTGCAGGTAACAATGCTAATGCTAACACTTAACACACCGCACTGTGAGGGTTCCTTTTGAAAGATCTTAAATTTCTCCTTAAGCAAAGCACGCTTCACCTATCACAGACCTTTTAAACACACACACACACACACACACACACACACACACACACACACACACACACACACACACACACACACACACAGTAAGATCCTGTGGTTTTTTCTTTAAACCCTGCATTACTGCAGCTAAAAACAGCTCCATCACTACAGAACTCTACTCTGACCTTAACCTCACAGACCAGAGGAAATATTTTTGCTATTTCAGACTTCTGCCCTGTGTCTCCACAGAGCCTTTAGAACTTTATGTCATCACTAACATCATGTCTGTGAACATCGGTTCCTTCATCTTCTGTGAATGAAGCACAAACGAATGTGCAGTCGTTTAGAGAGTGTATCATGCCCTGATATGATATGATGCGATACGATGCGATGCGATGCGATGCGATGCGATGCGATGCGATGTGATGTGATGTGATGCGATGCGATGCGATGCGATGCGATGTGATATGATATGATGTGATATGATATGATATGATATGATGTGATATGATGTGATATGATATGATATGATGTGATATGATAGTACTCTATACAGGTGTCTTTTATTAATTAATGGTTCTCCTCAGAACCTCGATGAAGAAGAACTATTAACAAACCGAGTTACTTAATGAATAGAGTTGTAGAGAAAGGGTTCTTTAAAGAACTGTGGCATAACGAAGCAGCTTCAGTGGTTCACACACACACACACACACACACACACACACACACACACACACACACACACACACACACACACACACACACACACACACACACACACACACATTGTCCATCTAGGAGGTTGGAGATTAAGAATGATCTAATGGTTAATTCCAGGTGCTACTTCTTTTTCAGGTCTCCTTTTGCTGCAGTGACGGATTATTCTGTGACGAGGAACAACGTGATCCAGCTGTGTCTTGAACTCACTACCATCGTACAGCAGGTGTGTGTGTGTGTGTGTGTGTGTGTGTATGTGTGTGTGACTATTAAAGCAGAAGGGCATCTCAAATAATGTAAAGCTGGGTCAAAAATCTCAGTTAACGACCTAGAGATATATTTAATATTATTCGAAGCCCACGACCCGACATGTTCTAGTCCTGTTCTTATTTTACACATTGACACACTGACACGTTACTTTCTGCTGTCGCTTCCATTATAGCAGCAATAAACATCTGTTCCCTCACCAGCTGAACTTTATTCTCTCTCTTTAATTAATAAAAGGAAAAAATTACTGCATCTTGTCATTTTTATCAGCGAGAACTTTTCTGTCCTGAAGATCTTACAGTTACAGCTGGACCTCTGACTCTGGAGACTCCTTACACATGTCACTATTTTATTTGGTAAACAAGCTGTTACTATGGTAACAATTAACAACATCCTGGAGCTGGTATCTCACATCCTGCATCAGTACACGAGTATGAGTGTGTGTGTGTGTGTGTGTGTGTGTGTGTGTGTGTAAAAAAAAAACCTTCTCTCTTCCTCCTGCATGCTGCAACCTGCAACACACTTGAGTGTGTGAGTGTACTGTGTACAGGAGAGGCATTATGGGATTGAACATGGCGTCGTGTGTGTGTGTGTGTGTGTGTGTGTGTGTGTGTGTGTGTGTGTGTGAACAGAAGTGGGCCAGCAGCAGCAGCTCGGTGCTTGTTAGAGACACAGTGAAGTGGCAGGTGGGAGGAGAGCAGGACGAGATCGAGCTGTTTGCAGCTCAGCAG
>NC_062542.1:17209559-17217059 GCF_022655615.1 Tachysurus fulvidraco | reverse complement strand
TCAGTAAACGTTAAGGCGAGTGAACGGACCGTGTTACTGCAAATAATTGTTATATATTTCAGGACTATTGTCAGGAGAAAGGGAGGTAATGAGCTGCAGTTGTGTTTGTGTGTGAAGCAGAGTTTATTGTGGAGTTCAGATGGTTTTAGAGACTGGATTTCAGCAGGAGGCGAGCGCAGGCGTTTTTAAAGTCGCCCCGCGAGCATCGTTAACGTCTCGGTAACTATGGAGACCATAATGTGTATTTATGATGGTGTACTCTCCGCTGTGCTCGTGTGCAGCAGTCGGCTGTGTGGGTTCGTTTCGTTTAACGAGACGACGACCGTCACTATGGTGGCCTGAGAGGATAATCAGTGATCTTTCCCTCTTCCTCACGATAAATAAGCATAAAATCCCCCGTGTTCTTTAGCACAGATTATCAGGGTTAGTGTTCATGTCGTCTCTCTCAGTACACATTGGGTCTTCTAATACGTCCTGATCCTGATGTCTAAACCATAGAAGTTGCCCCAAGACCCCAAACACAGCCACAATATCAACACATAGCCTTAAAGTGGTGGGCTCTGTTTCATAAAGCGCCTCTGATTGGTTGGGACATACAAAGGACCCGCTGAATAATTCCATATTTTTGAATGAATCATTAAGGTGAATGATGAGTCAGTACTGATAACTGATATGAAAAGAATCTTTTTTTTGTTCTCTTTTTCCTGTCATCCCCACGACAGACATTATTAAAGAATTGTTTTAATGAAACTTACTTCATTTACCAAAAGGGCCTGTGATTGGCTCACGACTCACAGAATGGGAGCCGAATCATGTTCCTGAGCTAAATGACTCTAGATTGTTATTAATAATAATAATAATAATAATAATAATAATAATAATAATAATAATAATAATAATAATAATAATAATAATAATAATAATCTCAAAATAAACACAATAATATGTTTGCTTGCTTTTGAACAACTATCTGTTCAACAATTTTCTGGCTGTTTGCTTTCCTAAAGAAAAATCAGTCATTTTATAAAGTCGACTCAGGACCAAAGAACAAATTAGTAAATGATTCAAAACTAATCAACTAACAGCTGAAGAGAATCAGATGAATCAAATCACTAAAAGATTCAAATGTGTCTCTGGCTTGTGTTCTCTTGTCTTGGCCAGATATTTTGGTGGGACATTTTATTATGTTTAGCTCCATAGAGGCCAGTTGTGTTGTGTTGTTCTGTGCTGTGCTGTGCTGTGCTGTGTAGTACTGTGTTGTGTTGTGTAGTACTGTGTTGTGTTGTGTTGTGTTGTGTTGTGTTGTGTTGTGTTGTGTAGTACTGTGCGATGTTATGCTGTATTGTGTTGTGCTGTGTTGTGTTGTTCTGTGCTGTGTTGGGTAGTGTTGTGCTGTGTCGGGTAGTGTTGTGCTGTGCTGTGCTGTGTTGTACTGTGTTGGGCTGTGCTGTGCTGTGCTGTGTTGGGCTGTGCTGTGTTGTGCTGTGTTGGGCTGTGCTGTGTTGTGTTGTGTTGTACTGTGTGGTGTTATGCTGTGTTGTGTTGTGCTGTGTTGTGTTGTACTGTGCTGTGTTGGGTAGTGTTGTGCTGTGTCGGGTAGTGTTGTGCTGTGTCGGGTAGTGTTGTGCTGTGTTGGGTAGTGTTGTGCTGTGTCGGGTAGTGTTGTGCTGTGCTGTGTTGTGTTGTACTGTGCTGTACTGTGTTGGGCTGTGCTGTGCTGTGTTGGGCTGTGCTGTGTTGGGCTGTGTTGGGCTGTGCTGTGTTGTGTTGTGTTGTGCTGTGTTAGGTAGTGTTGGGCTGGGTTGTGTTGGGCTGTGCTGTGTTGTGTTGTGCTGTGTTAGGTAGTGTTGGGCTGTGCTGTGTTGTGCTGTGTTGTGTTGTTTAAGTGATTCTTTTCCTGATCAGTGAGCCTGAAACCTCATTAATCCTTAATTAATTATCACTTTGTCAGCGGCATAATTGGGAAAAGGGATGCTAATGTGTGATAAGGGACTCTTGTTTAGATTCAAGGTGGAAAAGAAAAAACTAAATAATAGCCTTATGACAACAAACATGGTAATCTGTTAACACAACAACAACAACAACAACAACAACAACAACAACAACAACAACAACAACAACAAAGCACAACCACTAGATGAGTTTAAGAAGGTACAAAATGAGGGAGCTCCTCTGAGGATAGTGTGAGGAAAATATTCGCCTCTGTAGTGTTCTCACTCCAGGCCAGCCCGTGTGTGTGTGTGTGTGTGTGTGTGTGTGTGTGTGTGTGTGTGTGTGTGTGTGTGTGTGTGTGTGTGTGTGTGTGTGTGTGTGCGTGTGTGATGATGGCTTATGTGTTAAGCCAAAGAACAACAGATGTCAGTTTCAGTTTGTGTCATAAAGTTCACCTTTCATAAATTTCACATTCAACAAGACTGATAACATTTATTAAGCAAGCAAACAAACAAACAAACAAACAAACAGATAAACAGATAAATAAATAAATAAACAGATAAATAAATAAATAAATAAATAAATAAATAAGTAAGCAATCTTAGCAGTTAAATAGTTATTTAATTATGTGAACATCACTGCAGCATTCCAGAGCGAACTCTTTTCCAGCTCAGGAATTTTGTCACATGGTTTCGACAGTTAAGCAGCGTTAGTAGAGCAGCGTTAGTAGAGCAGCGTTAGTAGAGCAGCGTCAGTAGAGCAGCGTCAGTAGAGCAGCGTCAGTAGAGCAGCATCAGTAGAGCAGCGTCAGTAGAGCAGCGTCAGTAGAGCAGCGTCAGTAGAGCAGCGTTAGTAGAGCAGCGTTAGTAGAGCAGCGTTAGTAGAGCAGCGTTAGTAGAGCAGCGGCAGTAGAGCAGCGTTAGTAGAGCAGCGGCAGTAGAGCAGCGTTAGTAGAGCAGCGTCAGTAGAGCAGCGTCAGTAGAGCAGCGGCAGTAGAGCAGCGTCAGTAGAGCAGCGTCAGTAGAGCAGCGTCAGTAGAGCAGCGTCAGTAGAGCAGCGTCAGTAGAGCAGCGTCAGTAGAGCAGCGTCAGTAGAGCAGCGTCAGTAGAGCAGCGTCAGTAGAGCAGCGTCAGTAGAGCAGCGTTAGTAGAGCAGCGTTAGTAGAGCAGCGTCAGTAGAGCGTTAGTAGAGGAGCGTTAGTAGAGCAGCGTTAGTAGAGCAGCGTTAGTAGAGCAGCGTCAGTAGAGCGTTAGTAGAGGAGCGTTAGTAGAGCAGCGTTAGTAGAGCAGCGTTAGTAGAGCAGCGTCAGTAGAGCAGCGTTAAGGTAAGAAACAACAGTATTTTGACGTTGTTTTTTTTTAACAGCAGAACCTTCCTTCTTTTGCCTTTTTGCATGTCTGCTGTAATGGACATGCCATTTGCCACATAAATAGTGGGCGTAGTCAAATGGATGAAATGATCAGAGATTTACTGCATGCTGAAGGTCACTTCAGGAACTGAAATTGTGTGATTGTTCGTTTATTGAGACACAAAGACAGATATTTTGTCGAAAAAAAAATCTATTCACTTCTGCTCTAGAGTGTGTGTGTAGAGTTACACATAAAAATGTAACTATGACTTCTAATCATATAATGTACATAGACTACTGACTGAATAAATCTGAAATATACTGTCTATTATTATTATTATTATTATTATTATTATTATTATTATTATTATTATTATTCAGAATTACATTGACAGCATTTTACTGAAGAGCACAAACTCACAGCACTGCTACAGATCCGGTAGAGAACTGTAAAGGAAACACACACCGATCTCACAACCTCCAGCTCACTGTGAAGAAAGTGTGTTTATGTGAAGTGGTTTTGTGCAGCAGCTGATTTCAGCATCACTCTGATTGAGGACTTTGTACATAGAAATAATGTTCTGTAATGAACTACAGGTCTGTCGTTAGAGGACGGTTTAATGTATAGTGTACATTGTGTACAGTGTAATGAGGAATACACTGACATCACAGTTTTTGTAGGTATAGTCTCTTTGTGTGTGTGTGTGTGTGTGTGTGTGTGTGTGTCCCTGTTGATCCCAGTTGTGTTTGTCCTGTGCTGTAGGTGGGCTGGCAGTTGAAAAACTTGGTAAACTCCCTGCGTGGTGACCCTGGAGGGGTGATGCTGACTCTGAAAAAGCGTCCCCAGAGCACGCTCACCTCGGCCCCGGCCCTGCTTAAGAACATGAGGTGGAAGCCCCTGGCCCTTCAGGTAGGCAGATTTTACCCCCTAAATCCTTGTGCCCTTCTATGACTCGCTCCCTTTCCTTGCCCGGCGCAGCTAGTTATAGATTAAAGCATCTCTCTGGTTCTCTGACTCCATTTCCCATAATGCTTTTCTGCTCCGTTGATGTCTCGTTGGAAAACGTTCACACATCGATATTTCATTTCTATTCAGGATAAGCTAGCATGAGGAGATGTGTAGAATTTTAGAATAATGTGCCATTCTAGTCTCTCAGCAGGTCTTATGTATATGAACAAAGTCCCTTATCTGATTCACACTGACCTTCAAGTCAAAAAAAAAGGAAGGGAAAAAGTGCATGGAATTTCATCTGACTAAGAAAAGTGTGTTAAAGTAGAATTTAGAATTCTATTCAGAATGAATCGACGATAAAGTGCACCGGATGCTTCAGGAATTTCTCTGCCATTTAATGTGACATCAGACTCATCAGTCCATGATTTGGGAAATCTGTGCTGTGAGGAAGCTGTGAGGAAGCTGTGAGGAAGCTGTGAGGAAGCTGTGAGGAAGCTGTGAGGAAGCTTGGGAATGATGTGATGTGGACTGCAGTGTTGGGATCAGGCTGTGTTTAATGTTTAGTGTTTAGTGTGAATGTCTCGGAGCTGTGATGCGGCGATGTCTTCGAGCTGTTAAATCCTCGGCAGTGAACCAGAATAAAGTGTGTTTGGAGACGAGTGTAGTGAACGTACGTTCGGGAGACGGTCGTTAATCTCCTCCTGTAGGTGATGGAGGATTTAATTTTCCCCGTGTGTCGTTCCAGAGCCATAACCATAAATTCAACTCTCTGTCCTTAATTCATTTCCTAAAAGGCTCCCAAACAGCTCTGTGTGTGTGCGTGTGCGTGCGTATGTGTGTGTGTTTGTGTAGGTGTGTGTGTGTGTGTGTGTGCACGTGCATGCGTATGTGTGTGTGTGTAGGTGTGTGCGTGTGTGTGTGTGTGTGTGTGTGTGTGTGTGAGTGTGTGTGTGTGTGCACGTGCATGCGTAGGTGTGTGTGTGTTCGTGTAGGTGTGTGTGTGTGTGTGTGTGTGTGTGTGTGCACGTGCATGCGTAGGTGTGTGCGTGTGTGCGTGTGTGTGTGTGTGTAGGTGTGTGCGTGTGTGTGTGTGTGTGTGTGTGTGTGTGTGAGTGTGTGTGTGTGTGCACGTGCATGCGTAGGTGTGTGTGTGTTCGTGTAGGTGTGTGTGTGTGTGTGTGTGTGCATGTGCATGCGTAGGTGTGTGCGTGTGTGCGTGTGTGTGTGTGTGTGTGTGTGTTTGTGTGTGCGTGCGTGCATATATATGTGTGTAGGTGTGTGTGCGTGCATGTGTGTGTGTGCGTGCGTGCGTGCGTATGTGTGTGTAGGTGTGTGTGTGTGTGTGTGAAGGGGTCTGTGTTTGTGTGTGTGTGTGTAGGTGTGTGTAGGTGTGTGTGTGTGTGTGAAGGGGTATGTGTTTGTGTGTGTGTGTGTAGGTGTGTGTAGGTGTGTGTGTGTGTGTGTGTGTGTGTGTGTGTGTGTGTGTGTGTGTGTGTGTGTGCCAAGGAAGTTTTTACTGTCTGGATATACAACAACTTATACATTTTTATTGATATAGTTGTATTTATTGACTCAGTATTAGAAAACGAAATGATAAACTATCAACAACACATAGGGACATTATCTATTTATTTATTTATTTGTTTGTTTGTTTGTTTGTTTATTTATTTATTTATTTATTTATTTATTCAGACTATCACATGCTGCGTGCTGATAAAATCAGGAGATAAACAAACAAATCAAAAATAAATAAAAAATTACATTTCTTCTGTGTTTGTGTCAGAGACTAAGATGAATTTCTCCCCAATGTGTCCTTTAATCCTGGGGTTGGGGGTTAATCTGTCCTTCAATCTGTCCTTTAATCTGTCCTTTAATCTGTCCTTTAATCTGTCCTTTAATCTGTCCTTTAATCTGTCCTTTAATCTGTCCTCATGTACAGATTATTAAACATCAGCATCTCAGAAGGTCGTGAGATATGAAGTGTTTACTCTGTACATATTTACATCTCATTGATCTCAGGTAAAATTTATGATCTGTTTTTGATTATTTCTGTCTGTTTTCTGCAGCCTGTCGCTCCCAAGAGCCCCACTAGCAGCTCAGCCACGCCCACCAGCACCATCAGCACGCCCACCAAACGGGACAGCTCCGCCCTCCATGACCTGTACATCCCGCCCCCTCCCCCTGAGCCCTACACACCCAGGTGATCTTTTAGTCATAGAAGCTTTGTGGACACTGTTCAGCCGGCTGCTCTCTGAACCCTCTACAAGGCCCCGCCCTTCTGCTCTCTGAACCCTCTACAAGGCCCCACCCTTCTGCTCTCTGAACCCTCTACAAGGCCCCACCCTTCAGCTCTCTGAACCCTCTACATGGCCCCACCCTTCAGCTCTCTGAACCCTCTACACGGCCCCGCCCTTCAGCTCTCTGAACCCTCTACACGGCCCTGCCCTTCAGCTCTCTGTAACCTCTACATGGCCCCGCCCTTCAGCTCTCTGAATCCTCTACACAGCCCCGCCCTTCAGCTCTCTGTAACCTCTACACAGCCCCACCCTTCAGCTCTCTGAATCCTCTACATGGCCCCACCCTTCAGCTCTCTGAACCCTCTACATAGCCCCACCCTTCAGCTCTCTGAACCCTCTACATAGCCCCACCCTTCAGCTCTCTGAACCCTCTACATGGCCCCACCCTTCAGCTCTCTGAACCCTCTACATGGCCCCACCCTTCAGCTCTCTGAACCCTCTACATAGCCCCACCCTTCTGCTCTCTGAACCCTCTACATGGCCCCGCCCTTCTGCTCTCTGAACCCTCTACATAGCCCCACCCTTCTGCTCTCTGAACCCTCTACATGGCCCCACCCTTCAGCTCTCTGAACCCTCTACATAGCCCCACCCTTCTGCTCTCTGAACCCTCTACATGGCCCCGCCCTTCAGCTCTCTGAACCCTCTACATAGCCCCACCTCTTAAAACATAATAAATGTGTACTTTGATGTCCTAACAAAGTTTTACAGAATACAGTAAGATAAAAAAAAAAACAGTCACAGATTTAGAGTCTGATTATGAAAAAGTGTGTGTGTGTGTGTGTGTGTGTGTGTGTGTGTGTGTGTGTGTGTGTGTGTGTGTGTAGGGATGAGCAGGGAAATCTTCCCAGTGATGATCGAGGTCAGGGACTTCCTACAGCAAAAGGCTCTGAGTCTCCGAACTCCTTCCTGGATCAAGAATATCGTCGTCACTTCCCTCTGATGGAGGATGAAGCTGTACTCTACTGTTACGA
>NC_062542.1:17194559-17202059 GCF_022655615.1 Tachysurus fulvidraco | reverse complement strand
TTTCTTTCTTTCTTTCTTTCTTTCTTTCTTTCTTTCTTTCTTTCTTTCTTTCCTCTCAGTTCTCTGTCTCTGGGCTCAGGGCCACATGAGCGAGTGCAGAGATTTAATTCACATTCACACAGACGCCTGTATTTAGCTTTCAGCAGGAGTGTCTCAGCTCTGTCTTAATATCCGCAAACCCTGTGGGAGGCTTGTGTGTGTGTGTGTGTGTGTGTGTGTGTGTGTGTGTGTGTGTGTGTGTGTGTGTGTGTGTGTGTGTGTGTGTGTGTGTGTGTGTATTTATATGTGTGTGTGTGTGTGTGTGTGTGTGTGTATTTATGTGTGTGTATTTATGTGTGTGTATTTATGTGTGTGTGTATTTGTGTGTGTGTATTTATGTGTGTGTATTTGTGTGTGTGTGTGTGTTAGTAAGGATATTAGGAGAAGTACTAACCCCGATGCAGCACTCACATCTTAAATGTAGCCTGCAACACACACACACACACACACACACACACACACACACACACACACACACACACACACACACACACACACACACACACACTGTCCAGTGATGGGAGATTAGGTGAATATGATGCTGAGTGAGCAGATGGTACCTGTGCAGGTGTGGGTGTGGCTTGTACACAGTGTCACCTGTCATTATTGGACGATTTCCATCTTTACTGTGTTCCAAATCGGTTGATATTTTGGCAGGTAGATGGAACTGTCCACGCAACCCTAAGGATTCTGGGTAATTATCCACCCATACTGTATCTCTATATATAGCGACATTGTGTTAAAGAAAGCAGGGTGTGGAGGTGACGTCCTGACGTTCAGCAGAAATATCCTGCTGCTTCTGTTTACACACACGCTCAACGGGATAACAGTCGAGAGAAAGAGAGTGTGTGTGTGTGTGTGTGTGTGTGTATGTGTGTGTGTGTGTGTGTGTGTGTGTGTGTGTGTGTGTGTGTGTGTGTGTGTGTGTGTGTGTGTGTGTGGTTGGGGGGTTAAATGCATGCTTACATGATCTTAATTCAGTCGACTTAATTGGGCCAGTGTTTAGCCATTCGAATAGCAAGAAAGAAAGAGAAAGGACGCAGTAAGACAGACAAACAGAGACACAGACAGACAGACAAACAGAGACACAGACAGACAGACAGACAGACAGACAGACAGAGACACAGACAGACAGACAGACAGAGACACAGACAGACAGACAGACAGAGACACAGACAGACAGACAGACAGACAGACAGACAGACAGACAGACAGAGACACAGACAGAGACACAGACAGAGACACAGACAGACAGACAGACAAACAGAGACACAGACAGACAGACAGACAGACAGACAAACAGAGACACAGACAGACAGACAGACCAATTTCATCCATTTATTTCATCTTTATTTTAAAGTACTCGTTTATTGTTTAATTCTATTTAAATGACTTCATGTTACATTTGACAGAACTAAAAACCAGCGTCACACCTGAGCGCAGTGACAGATTTGTATGGACACGAGTTTGTCTTATAAAACTTTCCTGGCAGATTTCTATCGTTCACAGAACGTATTTTGAATAAAAATGATGTTATGGAGTTTCTGGCTGTTTCTCCTCCCACTGGTGCACAGTATTGATCAGCAGATCTGCATTTCTGCTGCGCTGTGTGGAAATGGAGAAGTTTGCAATTGTTTAGAGAAGTTGGCTGTTATGCAGCATACAGTGTGTGTAGTGAGTTGTCATTAGTTTCAACTCCGAGACAGTATTATTTATATACAGGTTATTAGCGAGCAGTTTGAACTGCGTTTGGTGCTGCAGCAGGAAACGTTGCTGAAACGTTGTTCCAGGGTTCCAGTTTCAATCCTGTCTGTGTTTTGAAATGACCTCTAGGTATGAATGAGTGTGTGCGCTGCCTGTCTATCTGTATTCCCACAACACACCGAGTCTTTCTGACACAGACTCTGGCTCCACCTCCACCCTGTCCTACCAATCAGCAGATGCTCCTCAACACCACCACAGAATCAATCATGGTGTGTTAATGACTCAAGACTTCACTCCAATTATTCTCATTACTCCAGAATGTCCATCATTTGTACACTCCAGGCATCATGAAGAAAGGCTAGTGATCAGTCAGAGTTTGTAAAATGTGTGCAATGTTAATGCTGCAGCTGTTCTCACTGGTCTAATGCCACAGTTAGTGATGCTACCTTCCATCTTGTGAGGTGACAGCAGGTTTCTACTCGCTCCCTGATGGCACTTATATGAACACTGACTCTGGAAAGCAATTCTATTCTCAATTTAGCCTATTTGCTCCTCAGAGGGAGCTACCGTGTTCTTTCTGACCCTCGTAATAGAGGGCCATACAGAGTAAGGGGAGAGAGAGAGAGAGAGAGAGAGAGAGAGAGAGAGAGAGACCGACAGACAGACAGAGAGAGAGAGAGAAGTGGAGAGGACAAACTGAATGAGAGGCTGGATGTTCATCATGGCAGAAAACTAGACCTATATGAGAGTCATGCTGAAGTGAGATGAAACTGACTTGGAAAAAAGATCAAACCGATGAGGTCTTTATCTCTTTCATATCTTTACGGTGTTGAAGATTAGTATCAGCTTCATTGCTTTCAAAGTGATCCTGGTTCCTTCCTGTGCAAAAAAATACTGGGCAAAATTTGGTTTCAACCTGTCAAGCCTTTCATTGTAGAGGTCCAGAGCTTCAAATTTCCCATGTTTCCTCCTGGTGAAGCAGGGAACCAGAGATCTAGGCACATACCTTGTGGTGAGAAAGTCAGGAAACTGCAATAAAGCCAGCTAGAAATATTTGTCCACTTGGGGTCCAGTTCTTGTGCCCTGGAGGTCAGAGAAACCTAAGCCGCTTGGAGCTAGAGGTCTAAAGAAATTAACCCGACCCGGAGTGACCCGAATCACTTTTTACTCGAACCCGACGTGCATAAAAAAATTACACCCGAGTCCGACCCACTTTGTTGGCAACTCTACACTAAAGTAACCGCTACAGCGTGGATTCAAAATTGATTGACAGGTCTGTTTCAACGAAAATTAGCTCACCGCCAGCCACACGTCACCAGCCACATGTCGCAAGCGGTATTGGCAAACAGTGGAGAGGTTGGAAAATGACTGGAGTCGATGCACACACACGAGATACAGTAGTTCGGGTCTTCTCGGGTCCGTTCGGTAAAAACACATTCATTTTAAATTACCCGAGATCCGACGCCACTATTATTAGACCTGACCCGTGTCCGAGATACACGTGAAACTTTTAGACCAGAACCCGCCCATGTCTCGGGTCGGACCTCGGGTTTCCGGATCTAAGTGGACCCGTGAAGACCTCTACTTGGAGCCCACTAAAAATCCAACTTTAGTATGTTACAATGTTGGGCTGATATCTGTGTTGTTCTTGAGCTCTGAGACTCACAGAGTCAGGACGTGTAGAGATGCAGGTCTTTGGGTAAAATTTAGTGTGGATTTGTTTAAGCTTCTGTCTTTCTCCAGAGTCTAAGTTCCATTTCCACCCAGAGAGCCAGGCTCACACTTACTGTATCTTCCCATAATGTCTTTGACTGTGGAAGCATAATGACTGTGGAACAGCTCTCAGAGTTACCCAGCATGACACAGCATCTTTACTATCTACTCCGATTCCTGCAGAGTGCATCAATACATCAATTAGTGTCAAGCTAGATTTTGTTACACATTAGACTCTGGAACGCAGTCAAATAAGTAAGTACATAAAAGAATTGGTTTCTAGCCCATTTGTTCTCTCATTATCTCTCTTCACGATTTAAGGACAATCGCTGACTTTAATCCATCAAAACCGCATCATCATTGCTCATGAACTCTTCGGGTCTATGTGTTACTTTTCAGTGATCTGGAACAAGAGTGGCAGACATATCGACAGACGCCTCCGTCTAGAGTTTTCTCATTCGTTTCTCCGACCCACTGCCCCTCCATCTCTTGCTCTCTGGGCAAAGCAATTTTGCAAAGTGGCTGTCTTTTCTCAGACACAGACCCAGAGCCAGACTCGTAAAGACTGCCCTTGCTTAGTCATCTGATCTGATCACTAAGACCTACTGGACACACTTTCTTTTGCATGTACAGTACCTTACGTGGTCAAATCGAGTTCTTCTGAAATCATTTCCCTGGTCTTGTGAAATGAGGACGATCCAAAGTAATGCATTGGTCAGAAAAGTGCCCAGTGTTTCCTCCCATTGATGTTAATCAGAATTTCCAGTCAGTTCTTGCTGGACTGCCCTTACATTTGTTTTCGCTCACTGACTGAACTTCTGATATCACATTGTTAAAATGTGTTTATACCACTTCACATAGTAGATAGACATTGGACCAGCAATATATAAATTATCAGGAAGAAGTGTCAGAAGAGGCTTAGTGGTTAGCAGGTTCTCCTCACACCTCCAGGGTCGGGGGTTCGATTCCCACCTTGGCATCTCTGGAAAATTGTCCGTAGTGTGTGAGTATGTGAGTGAATGAGAGTGTGTGTGCCCTGTGATGGGTTGGCACTCCGTCCAGGGTGTATCCTGCCTCGATGCCCGATGACGCCTGAGATAGGCACAGGCTCCCCGTGACCCGAGAAGTTCGGATAAGCGGTAGAAGATGAATGAATGAATGAATGAATGAATGAATGAAGTGTCAGAAGATCTCAGATCCCACACCTGACAAATTTCAGACAAATCCCTCCTCTCGCACATGGATTTTCCAGCTTTCGGCACTAGACCTGGCCGACAGATCTTACTTTAAAGTGTTCTATTAGATGGAGAAGTGAAAAGAAAGATTGTCCAGCAATTCACAACAAAGAAATTTGTCAGAATAGAACTAAGTAAAATATAAAGTAGTATCTTCAAAAGCTTTAGAAGTCCACTGTGTTGCTGTAGTTGCTTTAATAATCAGAACTTTCTCAAATCACAAATGTCCAAATGTGACCTGGAATAGTAAGGGTGCATCTCTGTAAGTGGTTCTATAAGTACTTATCACTTGATTAATGCTAATCAAAGCCACAAATTCATGGTCACTTTTTGTTTTCTAGACATTCCAGGGATCCTCCCTACTATCAAAATCCAAGAAGAAAAACAAAGGTTGGTGTCAAAAGGCTAATAAAGATCAAGCTGTAAAATGACCAAAGTATTCAGGTAAAGGTATTGAGTCCAACCCCAAATCTATAGAACAGCTTCCCACACTGGTCCTGGAGGGACATTTAAATTAGTTCATCTATTCAGCTTATTTCCAGACCTTCCTGAGATTAAAGCAGAGTAACTGCTGCAGTTTGCAGGCCATGGGGTTCTTCAGGACCTGGGATTGAAACCTATGCTATTAAATTTGACACTTTTTAGTTCTTATACCCAGGATTACTGCTGACTTTAAGCATATTTGCTTGATTACTATTTTTGTGTTGAACCCGCAGGCGCGACCTTGTCCTCCATCAGCAAGAGGAGAATCTCCTGCAAGGACTTGGGTCGAGGAGACTGTGAAGGCTGGCTCTGGAAGAAGAAGGATGCCAAAAGCTACTTTTCCCAAAAATGGAAGAAGTACTGGTTTGTCCTAAAGGATGCCTGCCTCTACTGGTACATGAACGAGGAGGTGAGTGTTTTTCTGCTCACACTCCGAGCTCCATAAATGCATGCGGTGTTAAAATTGGACGTGACAGATCCCGCAGCTGACGGCTGTCTGTACGAATTGAATCGCACAACGTCGGTATTGTGGCGAAAGCTGACTTTAGTGACTGAGGCAAGTGTTTCAGTTAAGAATAAATTACCTCCATGCTTCCAGGTTAAGATCACCAAACATGTCTCATAGCCACATTCCATGGCTGATTTTACTGTTTAATCAACTTGGTAATTTAAAATCTTCGTTAAATCCTGTTAATATTATACATATCTGGACCTTGACGTATCTTAGTATTCCCCTGGTCTAAGAGTCCCTTCTAATATTATCAACTTTTTTTATCATCAGATACTGAAGCAAAGTCTCATGACTTCCAGCAGGGATTTTAATTGGTATGATCCGAGCCCTTGTGCGTTTAAATTTGGTAGATTTATGTTAATCCCTTTGTGCTGTAACAAGTGATGAGTTGCAGATGAAATGCTACCCCCTTCATTCTCTCTCTGTTTTCCCATCTACACCTTCAGCCCTGATTAATTACCTGGCCTGGCTCTTCTCATTATCGTAGCCTGAGCTCAAGGCAACTCTCTTAGTAAGAGGAGAAAAATCGGAAAACGAGGGACTCGAGCCCAGCCCGGCTCGTCCCACGGGGACTAATGCAGCCGAGGCAAAGCGAGGCGTAATTGATGAATTTTTGTGCAGGAGCTCTGAACTGTATGGATAGGTTTTTGTAAGCAGGCTAACAGAACAGGCTAACAGAACTGGCTTAAAGAACTAGCTAACAGAACTGGCTAACAGAACTACGTAGCTAACAGAACTGGCTAACAGAACTGGCTAACAGAACTATGTAGCTAACAGAACTGGCTAACAGAACTGGCTTAAAGAACTAGCTAACAGAACTGGCTAACAGAACTACGTAGCTAACAGAACTGGCTAACAGAACTGGCTAACAGAACTATGTAGCTAACAGAACTGGCTAACAGAACTGGCTAACAGAACTATGTAGCTAACAGAACTAGCTAACAGAACTGGCTTAAAGAACTAGCTAACAGAACTGGCTAACAGAACTGGCTAACAGAACTATGTAGCTAACAGAACTGGCTAACAGAACTGGCTAACAGAACTATGTAGCTAACAGAATTAGCTAACAGAACAGGCTAACAGAACTTGCTAACAGAACAGGCTAACAGAACTGGGTAACAGAACAGGCTAACAGAATTACATAGCTAACAGAACAGGCTAACAGAACAGGCTAACAGAACTAGCTAACAGAACTGGCTAACAGAACTAGCTAACAGAACTACGAAGCTAACAGAACTACGAAGCTAACAGAACAAGCTAACAAAACTAGCTAACAGAACTAGCTAACAGAACTACGTAGCTAACAGAACTACGTAGCTAACAGAAGTAGCTAACAGAACAGGCTAACAGAAGTAGCTAACAGAACAGGCTAACAGAAGTAGCTAACAGAACAGGCTAACAGAAGTAGCTAACAGAACAGGCTAACAGAACTGGTTAACAGAACTAGCTAACAGAACTACGTAGCTAACAGAACAGGCTAACAGAACTAGCTAACAGAACAGGCTAACAGAAGTAGCTAACAGAACAGGCTAACAGAAGTAGCTAACAGAACAGGCTAACAGAACTACGTAGCTAACAGAAGTAGCTAACAGAAGTAGCTAACAGAAGTAGCTAACAGAAGTAGCTAACAGAAGTAGCTAACAGAACAGGCTAACAGAAGTAGCTAACAGAAGTAGCTAACAGAAGTAGCTAACAGAACAGGCTAACAGAAGTAGCTAACAGAAGTAGCTAACAGAAGTAGCTAACAGAAGTAGCTAACAGAAGTAGCTAACAGAAGTAGCTAACAGAACAGGCTAACAGAAGTAGCTAACAGAA
>NC_062542.1:17164559-17187059 GCF_022655615.1 Tachysurus fulvidraco | reverse complement strand
CAATCTCTCGCCTTCTCTGTGAAAAAGAAGTCAGCATTTCCTCCTTTGAGTTAACTCTCTCTTACTCTGTCGGATGATTAGACGCCCAGACAGAAAGACGGCCTCGTCTGCAGAGACTCTGACATCCTGTGACTGCGTATCATCACGTTCGCTCACAGAGCTGCACAGCCGACGCACCACGTCACCGAATACACGTCTGTGTGATCAGAGTTATGGCTTTTATTTATCGTGCTGAAGGAGTGTGTAGTGTCAGTGCTGTGTACCAGTCAGAGGGGAACCTTCAGGACAAAGGAACTTCAGATAAATAAATAAGTCGACTTCCAGCAGTAACGAGTTGAGCTTGAGGCTGTGGTTAGAACTGAGAAGTGTTATGGTCCATCGTGGAGGTGTTTAAATGTCTTTCTGACAAATAAAAACGATTAATGAACTATTTAGAAGTGACTCATGTTCAGTATTTTATGTAAAGCCGTAAACTCACAGCTGAAATCTCTCCATCTTTCCTAACAGATGACCTGCGCGAGTCCGTACCCGGGTTCCAAACACAGCCGGCTGTCATC
This sequence comes from Tachysurus fulvidraco, assembly GCF_022655615.1. Taxonomy (NCBI): domain Eukaryota; kingdom Metazoa; phylum Chordata; class Actinopteri; order Siluriformes; family Bagridae; genus Tachysurus; species Tachysurus fulvidraco. Next base: position 17,186,502 of record NC_062542.1, on the reverse strand, counting down.
CACCGAAACCTCACACTCACGCTCGTCTCATGAGGAGTACCGCTCGGATCCTCCTGGTGGTGGGGGTAGCAGCAGCGGTGGTGGTTCTCCGGCCCGGAAGTCTGCGAGTCAGCGGCGTTCGTGGCAGGACCTGATTGAGACGCCGCTCACCAGCTCGGGGCTCCACTACCTGCAGACGCTGCCTCTGGAGGACGCTGTGTTTGTTGAGCCGGGCAACACGATGTCCCCCGAGCGCCGCCGCCAGTCCACGCTTCCCGCCCAGCGCACGCTTCTGCAGGAGCACTACGGACCCTTCGACATGCTTGAGGGTGAGCGTCTACGAGACCCTGTGGCAGGTGGAGGGAAACCCCGCAGCTTCACACTGCCACGCGACAGCGGCCTGCACGCGCTCCTCTCACCATCCACTAGCATGGCAGAGCAACGGGATCCTGCACACAGAGGTGACGGTGGGTCAGACGTGTTACACACACCTGTGATGATCTGTAGGTAAATCATGACCAGTGGATTGTGGAGCAGTATTTATAAATGTTTTATAGACACTTAGGTGCAGTTTATAAAGAGTCGGATGGATGCATGGATCATCTGGATCATTACAGAGAGAAAGAGGGTGGGAACAATGGATGGATGGATGGATGGATGAGTGATTGAACTGCTCTATAGCTTCACACTTTGATTGGATGGATGGATGGATGGATGGAGGGAGGGATGGATGGATATAAATGATATAAATCCAATGTTCAGTACTAATAGACACACAGCCTGTGTGTACTGGAGTTTTGCAAGCGAGTCTCAGCAAGTTGCAGATTTAAGAGCTGAAGCGAATGTTTGTTGTTCTGTGAACACTGAACATTTATTATTGATGCCAGTGGATGTGACTAGTTTACAAATATCCCAGCGTGAACGAGTCGGAGCTTCTGGAGGAGATGTAAAGGTCTGGCTGTGAAGCAGGTCTGTGTTTATTAGTCTGTCCTTTAAACCGCTGTCCTTTAGAGACTTCAGGAAGTTTTATGGAAACTGGCTGCTAAATGAAACGTCCAGGCGCTCTACAGGGAGGGAAAGTCACCGCTTACATGCATTATGATTCTTCTCTTCAGTGTAGAGGCAGAGCTTCACTTCACAGCTTCCCATCAGTGTTTCTCGTCGATTCTTTTAATGTAAAATGACACTCGTCCACATTAAAAAAGTAAACACTAACACTAAAAAACAAAGAATGAATCCGAACCCCTGATCGCGAGGAACCTGTGAACTCTTAACCACATAAAGAACCTCGAGGAACCGTTTTTCTACAGGACTCTAAAGTGACATCAGACAGTTGCATGTGGAAATATAATAAGAAATGCAAACAGAATTGGATCTCGACGCTTCAGCGAGAACCACAGGAACATTTTATATTTTCTTTCATTCATCTCCTACCGCTTATCCGAACTTCTCGGGTCACGGTGAGCCTGTGCCTATCTCAGGCGTCATCGGGCATCGAGGCAGGATACACCCTGGACGGAGTGCCAACCCATCACAGGGCACACACACACTCTCATTCACTCACACACTCACACACTACGGACAATTTTCCAGAAATGCCAATCAACCTACCATGCATGTCTTTGGACCGGGGGAGGAAACCGGAGTACCCGGAGGAAACCCCCGAGGCACGGGGAGAACATGCAAACTCCACACACACGAGGCGGAGGCGGGAATCGAACCCCCAACCCTGTGAGGCAAACATGCTAACCACTCAGCCACCGCGCCCCCATTTTATATTTTCTGTCGTTCTGTAGTCCCTTTATTCCTCAGCTTTCATCCTGTTTTTCACAGCAGTTCTATCAGTTTATTCTCACCATTCTCTCGTTCCAAAGTCAGTCCTGCCTCATTGATTTGGTTACTGACACATTCTGTAGGAAACAATACACACTGCTCAGGGTTTAAGTGGCAAATGATTGCACTTCAGTGTAGCGCGAGTGCGAGACAGTGATGGAAGTGAAAAACACCGCACTCACTTCACACCGTCTGCTTTTAATGCAGATTGTTTTTTTTACTGAAGACATGAAGAGATGAGATGAAGTGATGAAGAGATGGAGTGATGATATAAAGAGATGAAGTGATGAAGACATGAAGAGACGAAGTAAGAAAGAAATGAAGTGATGAAGAGATGAAGACATCAAGACAAGGAGAGATGAGATGAAGAGAGAGAATGATGGAGACATGAAGTCATAAAGTGATGAAATAATTAGAGGAAGAGATGAAGAGATGAGGTTATGAAGAAATGAGAAGAAGAGAGGAAGAGATTTTGTCATGTTGTCTGTGTTACAGTCTAGGTTTAATGCGTCACATGAGGATACATGAGGGGCGGAGTCGGGGGCCGTAGCGTCCGTGTCTCTCTCTGGGTCCGTTGCAGTGAGTCCAGCTCGGAGCTCCACGCTTTTAGTCTTCAGTACAGAACATTTTCACTTTGTCTCTAACACAAAGATTCCTCCAGACTTCTGACCTGAAAGGCTTCATTCCTTTATGGTTACGTCCCGGAGCTTCTGTACATTCACTCGATGGTACGTCTGATGTCTGGAATGAATGAATGAATGAATGAATGAATGAATGAATGAATGAATGAATAAATAAATAAATAAATAAATAAATAAATAAAAACCGGTCGCCTATTTCTTTTCTGAAAATGTCCAAAAATACGACTGCAGCTTCATTAAGTTTTAATGGCACTGCTCATTACCAGAGAACGTGTAATTAGGGCAGCGTGTTCAGGGCCGATGGTGGCCTCACATTCAGACTCGTCAACAGCAGAGAGGATTTTTTCCATAAAGGAGGATTGTGTTTGTTCCAGGTTTTGAAGTTGGTATTAAATCCCATTGTGCAGCAGAGACAGATGTTTTTGTTATTTATTCATGTGTCTCTTTATTTCTCTGGCTTGTGTGAGCCGGATGGTGTGGTTCTCCTGATGCTCCTGGTTCTCCTGATTCTCCTGGTTCTCCTGATTTTCCTGGTTCTCCTGATGCTCCTGGTTCTCCTGATTTTCCTGGTTCTCCTGATTTTCCTGATGCTCCTGATCCTCCTGATTCTATGATGAGGCATGCACACAGAGATGTGATGATGATCACCATCACCATCATCAACATCATCATCATCATCATCGTTATCATCATCATCCTAAACATCATCGCCATCATCATCATCGTCGTCATCATCATCATCACCATAAACATCATCATCATCAACATTATCATCAGCATCATCATCAATATCATCATCATCATCAACATCAACAATATCAACAACATCATCGCCATCTTCATCATCGTCATCATTGTCATTATCATCGGCATCATAACATCATTATCATCATCATCATCATTGTTATCATCACCGTCATCATCATCATCATCATCACCATCAGCATCATCATCATTATGATCATCATCGCCATCATCATCCTCGTTGTCATCGTCATTGTTATGCAGTAGATAACAGTGAGATATTTTGGTTTGTAACACTAAACCTGTTACTACAGTTACTATGGGCTGTCAGTCATGCTGTGCGTTACCATGGCAATATGCGATTCTTCCTCCAGCCGTGGCCTCTTCAGGAATATTTTCATTGATGGAGCAAAAATAAAAGGATGTGTCCATGTTGTGTGTGTGATTACCTGTGATTACCTGTGGCCCAATCCTCTACGCTTTACCTGTGATTACCTGTGGCCCAATGCTCTACACTTTACCTGTGGCCCAATGCTCTACACTTTACCTGTGATTACCTGTGATTACCTGTGGCCCAATGCTCTACACTTTACCTGTGGCCCAATGCTCTACACTTTACCTGTGGCCCAATGCTCTACACTTTACCTGTGGCCCAATCCTCTACACTTTACCTGTGATTACCTGTGATTACCTGTGGCCCAATCCTCTACGCTTTACCTGTGATTACCTGTGGCCCAATGCTCTACACATTACCTGTGGCCCAATGCTCTACACTTTACCTGTGGCCCAATCCTCTACACTTTACCTGTGGCCCAATGCTCTACACTTTACCTGTGGCCCAATCCTCTACACTTTACCTGTGGCCCAATGCTCTACACTTTACCTGTGGCCCAATGCTCTACACTTTACCTGTGGCCCAATGCTCTACACTTTACCTGTGGCCCAATCCTCTACACATTACCTGTGGCCCAATCCTCTACGCTTTACCTGTGATTACCTGTGATTACCTGTGGCCCAATCCTCTACACATTACCTGTGGCCCAATGCTCTACACTTTACCTGTGGCCCAATCCTCTACACTTTACCTGTGGCCCAATGCTCTACACTCTTACTCATGCTCAGGTGTGAAACACCAGAAGAAGATGTGTGTACGGATCTGTAGAGAAGGAGAACTCCTGATAATGTGGTGGAGCTGCTGAAGGTTCTGCTGGAGGACAAAGTTATCTGGATTCATGACTAAAAGTTCTGACACACAGCAAAATTAAATGAAACTGTAAACAGGAGATGAGAGGTGTGATGTAACAACCTGGGCAGCAGTGTAACTCAAAACACACACATAACACACACATAACACACACAACACATACAAAACACATACAAAACACATACAAAACACGCACATAACACGCACATAACACGCACATAACACACACATAACACACACATAACACACACATAACACACACATAACACACACATAAGCAAAAGAATCAAAACAGCATTTTTACTAAAGTCAAGAGACCTAAATGTTGCTAAAACCCATGTATAGGTGTGGGCGTGGCCTGAGCTGTGAGTGTGTGTGAGGGGGGGGGGGCAGGGAGAGAGTGAGAGAGAGAGAGAGAGAGAGAGAGAGAGAGAGAGAGAGAGAGAGAGAGAGAGGGGAGGAATTAACATCCTCAGACTGACAGTGCTGTATCGTCTCCTTGTGTCTCACATCCTGTCCTGTTGCTTGTTTCTGCTCACTTTGTCAGAGCTGAACTCCTGCAGCGCTCTATATATAACCACAGCACAGGGTCTCCATGAATAACCCTTTATTCCCCCCTCTCTCTCTCTCTCTCTCTCTCTCTCTCTCTCTCTCTCTCATGAAGTGGGGGCGGATGGATGTTAGTCATCCTCCATCTCCAGCCTGTTCCACCACCTGCTGAAGAGTTCTTATGGCTGGTGACACACCGAGCCCCCGAAGCCCGAGAGAGCGGAGACAAAATAACTTAGTCCAGAGACTCAAGTAGAACTTTCACACAGTTACAATACGACCTGGGAATTTACCAGGAATCAGTAAGTGTGAAAGCAGGACAGAGGAGAACTTCTGAACATCCAGAGCTGTGCTGCAGAAACCTGATGATCTCAGAATGATGTTGTGTCTGCATGACAGAGAAGGAAGATAAGAGCACAAGTTCTACAAACTGTTCAGGTTTTTTTAGAGTCAGGGTGGAGTTTGGATGTAATTGTTTTGCATATATAACAAGCTCCACCCTAAAGCTCATGAATAATAATATAATAATATATGATATAATTATGATAATAATTAGATAGGATATTAGTGATGAGGAGGAAATGCTGCCCTCATGTAGTAAAGGGTCCGAACACAATAACAGGAACCTGATGTCCTGAAGCAAGATCTCATCTCGTCTCATCTCATCTCGTCTCATCTCGTCTCATCTCATCTCATGTTGATCTCAGTGAGTGTTACATGCTGCGTTGGCTCCCTTACATGCTCTTACACCAACACTTTCTTTATTTAAGCGTTGTGTATTTCTCCCACACATCCCAACATGGCATAAGCTTCTCCAGGTGTGTCACATGGAGATGATGGATGAGACACCTGAAACCATCACAGCTCCGGCTCGACTGCAGCAGCGTGGGAGTGATGTAGTGGGTTGTTTTTTTTTTTTGGCTGCTAAACACTAAATTATGAGTGTGTTAGTCAGCGTAGGGTCAGTGTGCATACTTAGGCTAGTGTGTGTGTGTGTGTGTGTGTGCGTGTGTGTGTGTGTGGGCTGACAGAGCCATGATGCAGGACACAGAGAGACGAGTGTTTACAGTCTTCCCTGCAGCTCAGGAGTAATTAAGAATTATGACCCGCCTGCTGCGAGGAGATGCTTCTCTCGTCTCAGATTTATCTCCTGCTCTGATCGCTCAGGCTTTTGTTTGTTCGGGATGAAGAATGAACAAAAGAACTCTTTATAAATCACAGCTGAGACACTGCAAGATTAATGAGTAAAATGTATTTACTCTTTTTTTTTAAATAATATTTGTATTGATGCTAGAATGCCCTTATTATTTGTTTGTTTGTTTGTTTGTTTGTTTGTTTGTCTGCTCTTCTTCTTCAGTACAAATCGCTGTGACGCTCTGTTGCTTCTCGGTTCCTATAAATGTCAAAAACTAGAACACAAATCATGTGAAAAATTCTCAGCTGACCTAAAAACGATCAGCGGCGTGAAGCTCGGAGCGGCTCTCGCTCTTCTCTCTCTCTCGGTGTTTGTTTTTTTTTACCTCATAAAAAACCTCGTATCGTGTCTTCCTGTATGAATTATAACCTGCTCAATGAATCCAGATGTTTGAGTGTTAATAAGAACAGATGTTGATCAGGAGGTAACGAGGTAGTGCTGTGTTCCAATAACAGCTAACAAACACGGAATCAAATCGGATGTCAGATCTTCTTTAAAATCCTTTATTAAAGTTTTGAATAAATCGTTCTTTAGATTTTGAAGGTTAAACACTGAACAGCTCACTGATTCTGATGTGTGTGTTCTTTATGTGTGTGTGTGTGTGTTCTTTATGTGTGTGTGTGTGTGTGTGTGTGTGTGTGGCGCCCCCTTCAGGCATGGAGCATGAGCGTCGGTGCCATGCCGACTCTCTGGGAGATCTGTACCGGGCGCTAGAGCGTGCCAGTGTGTCTCCTCTGGGTGATCCACGTCTCTCCACCCATCTCGAGTACAAGCACTCGTTTGTCCGCAGATGCAACGACCCGCTGCTCAACGACAAAGTTCACCGCCTGCGCATCCTGCAGAGCACGCTCAAGGTACCGGATAAGCTGCTGCCGCATGGGTTTCTGTCTGTCTGCGTATCAATGCGTCTTCGTCTGTCTGCGATGTTGTCCGTCTGTCTGAGCGTCTCCGGGGCTCGGAAGACAGCGGCGCTCTTTAGCCATGCCATGATTTGGAAACGTTTCTCTTCGGTGCTGCTGTCTTGGAGCCTTGATGTTTGTTCTACTGTCTAGTAACATGGCTGTGCTTGGCTGTGGAGCAGAACTAGCTGTCAAGGCTAATGCTAGTCTGTGGCTCCGGTCCTGCTGTGTGCTTGATCTCTGGCCGACTCCTGTTGCATTGTGGGTACTGGAAGGAAGGATAAGGTGCAGTGTGGAGGGGCGGGGAGGCCCACAGTGTCAGAGGACTCTGGTCAAAGTTAGCATGGTGTGTGTGTGTGTGTGTGTGTGTGTGTGTGTGTGTGTGTGTGTGTGTGTGTGTGTGTGTGTGTGTCCTTGCCCCGCTAGTCTCACCTGTTGAAGTGCGCTCTATCACTTTAACTCGTGAGCTAACAGCCGTGACTCGTGCCTCTGATGTCCTAACCTGTATTTTAGCCCTGGACAGAGTGATGGAGAGTGTGTCTGTAACGTCCACCCTTCACTGCTCTGTTTCTGCGCTCTGATAGGACAGGGAAGGCGAGATAGCAGTGATTGACAAGCTGCTGGACAAACCCAAGCTCACATCCTCCGACTTCCAGGAGTGGAAGAGAACGTACATGGAGCTGTTCTCAGCCGAAGACAAGAAGGAGCGGCAGCCTAGTCCGCTGTCAGAGCCGAGCCCGGCGTCCACTCCTGAACCCACGCCGCGCACGCCGTCCCTCTCACACACACACTCCTACATCGAGACTCATGTCTGAATCACTCACACACACACACACACACACACACACACACACACACACACACACACATTATCAGGTTGTAAGTGGCTCGTCTCAGAACCTTACTCTACCAGTACTGTAGGTTTATTTATACTTCAGCTCTGTGTGAAGACACCTGATGGTGTAACGATTAGGTAATGATGGAGTAAGTTTGGATGTGATGGATAAAAACAGTTTGGAGAGGTTTTCCATCCTGTGTGTCTCATCTGTACAGCATTACTGTTACTCTCTCTATTCCACATCTGCCCTTAGTCGTCTGTTATCGGTTCATTTGGTGTCGATTTACTGACGTAGTTTTTGTAGGGACACTTGTGGAAAAGCTGCTCTGTGAAACTCAAATGACACACTAGAGACGATAGAGCTTACTCAAACAAACAAACAAACAAACAAACAAACAAACAAACGATAGCATATTCCTTTAATTGTGTTATCTAATAGACACATGCAAACAAACAAACAAACAAACAAACCAGCAGCCTCGACTCATAACACTGGATTTGGAAGCACCAGTTACTGGTTTTAACCACTGCAATGTTTCCTGGGACCCGAACAAAAGCGATGGCCTTCACACACGGCACCAGGACAGAATCGTTCCCAGGTCCGTGATGTAACAGAACCACAGGACAGACCGCACAAACAGACTTTGAAACGCGAAGCCTGGACGTGTGGAGCAAAAGAAAACCGGACATCACTAATATAATATCATGTTTTTATTCTTTTTTAGCTGATGTTAATTAGTTTATATGCTGAACTAGCTGCTTAACTCATCCTCACAATTTACCGATGGAATCTTAAGAGTCCACGTGTCCGTATCTGTCCGTCCGTACTACAGCAGTGAGCTGCTTACGGAGTCGCTAGCGTCGTGTGGACGTTCGTTAACGTAACCCGGAGAAGTCTTGCTGTAGAAACCTGAACTCTGGTCTTTATTTATCTTCTTTTTCTAAACTAAACTGAACTAAATATTCCTGTCAGAGTTAAAGTTATGAAGGCTGATAAACACCAATCCTGCATAAATGACTGAGAAAGTTTACAGCGTTTACATTTAGCCACACCCACAAAAATCCATAAAAGGCAAAGTTTATAAAGAAAAACGGAAAATCTCGCTATAATGCAGCTCAGCCGTCGCGGCTCGTCGTCTCTCACCGACACTCAACGGATCTTATTTTCTTAAAAATCACCAATTTAGCTGTAAATTTATTTACATTTACAGCACTTAGCAGACGCCCTTATCCAGAGCGACTTACATTTTTTATTTGTTTTATACAACTGAGCAATTGAGGGTTAAGGGCCTTGCTCAGGGGCCCAGCAGTGGCATCCTGGTGGACGTAGGAATCGAACTCACAACCTTCCGATTGGTAGTCCAACACCTTAACCACTAGGCTACCACATCCCTATTTGTATCCTGCTCAATAAATAAAGCCCACTGTTTGCTAACTAGCTCATTGCTAGGTTGATGACGGTGAACTAATAAGTAAACAACACAAATCATGATCATGGTAAAATGAAGAGAAAAACATAACAATGTATCTGATGTTTATTAGTTTAAGTCTCCTGGCTCGTATACGAATGACACTAGACATCAGGAAATACGTTAACTTACAGTTGTGCTCAAAAGTCTGCGTACTTTGCGAAAATTTGCAATATGTGAACCGTTTTTTTTAAAGAAAACATGACTGAAAGGGCAAAAATAATTTATTTTATCTTATAGGACTCGAGTTAATATGTAAAGCATCACAGAATGGAACAATCATCAAACTAAACATGACAAAAAAGAAAAGAATGAAAGGAAAAGTTTGCATAACTTTAGTTCCTAATATCGTGTGTCGCCCCCTTTAGCATCGAAGATGACGTGCGGTCTTTTGTAATAATTGTACTTGAGCTCATTAAAGGTGAGGTCTCCGATTTTTGAAAGCTAATGTTGACATATAAAATCACCAAAACAAACACGCCCCTAACCCAAACGGGTCCCACCCCTGTATCGACAGCTCCGCCCACACATACGTACGTAACCCGGGCGACTAACAGAAAGAAACGTGTCTTTATCATAGCTGAAGGGAAGAACAATACGATTGTAGATAAACAAACAAGCAAAAATGCCACACAAGCATAATGATGTAAAGGACAAAGGCATATATTAGTTCTGTGTAACAAAGCAAAACCAACGTTACTCACCTATCGAGAAGGAAAAAAGCGCCTCGGCGTCTTAAGTAAAGTCGGCCACATATTCACAGGTCGGAGTTTCCCGAGTCGATAACTCCTGAGCTAAACGCTGTTACTACACAAAACGCGGTTGTAGCTGCCTCTCTACATTACTACGATAGAAAAGAGGTGTTATTTGTGTAGTAACAGCGTTTAGCTCAGGAGTTATTGACTCGGGAAACTCCAACCTGTGAATATGTGGCCAACTTCCTGCTCCTTCAGTTCTCTCCAGCGCTGGAAAGCTGATCCTATATTAACACGTCCTACTTCTTGTCCTTATCGTAAGTCTTTCTTCTCTTTCTTTCTTTGTTTTTATCCTCCATGTCGATGTTAAAACCGCTTTCTGCTAACGTCACACATGCGCACTGAACACTCTCTCCACCCATATCGACAAGACACGCCCCTTTCTGCTCATTGGCTACACGTTTGTTTTGATTTTTGTTTATTTTCGGTTTTCTGAAGCATTTCTCAAAAATCGGAGACCGCACCTTTAATTCTCCCAGATGGTAGAGCTGCCAGTTCCTCTTGGCAAAATGCCTCCATTTCCTGTAAATCATGTACGTATCAATCTTTCCAAAGTGGCTCAGTGATATTAAGGTCAGGAGACTGTGATGGCCTCCAAAACCTCCACCTTTCTCTGCTGTAGCTACTGGAGGTTCGACCTTGCCTTGTGCTTTGAATCGCTGTCATGTTGGAACATCCGAGATCGTCCCATGTGCAGCTTTCGTGCTGTAGAATGCAAATTATCTGCCAGTATTTTCTGATAACATGCTGCATTCAACTTGCTATCAATTTGTCCTCACTCTCTGGATCTCACACAGCCCCAAAACATCCGAGATCCACCACCATGCTTTACACCGGGGATGGTGTACATTTCACCGTAGACCTTGTTAACTCCTCTTTAAACCTAGTGTTTATGGTTCTGACTTTACAGTTCCGTTGTGGTCTCATCACTCCACATGACACATGGTGTTCAACTCGACCATGCAGGACATTTGTGTTCAAGTCCCTCCTTTTCGTGTCCCTTGAGCAGCCTATATTTCTCTCCAAGGTGTTTGTGGGTTTTTCTTTGTGCCCTGAACACTTCTTCTGGCAGTCTTCTTCAAATCTTTCTTGCTCTACCTGACCGTGGCTTAGTATCGACAGAACCTTTTGTGTTCCACCTCTTTAATCAGCACTGACTGGCATTCTCACGTGTTGAGATCTTTTTATATCCTCCTCCTGTTTAATAAAGTTCCTCTACCTTATTACGCAGGTCCGTCGGCAGGTCTTTTGTCTTCCCCATGGTCCAGTATCCAGCCAAGTCAGTGCATCACCTCATGAGCTGAGAAACTCACTGACTATTTACACACAGACACTAATTACAATTACAATGAGTCACAGATGTGGAAACGTCCCTTTAATAGACATTTAAATAGACATTTAAAGCTCCGTGTGTCGACCTGTGTGTTTATAATGTGGCCAAACATTCGAGGGGATGTAAACTTTTGATCAGGTTGTTTAGGTGATTTCAGTTATCATGAGGGTTAAAAACAAAGAAGTCAAACAACTATGTGATAATTCTTTTGCATTATCGGTCATATTTTCCAAATAAAGTTCAATAATTAATCATTTCTTTCAGGGTCTGCGAATTTTGAGCACAACTGTATTTCAAAAGTCCCGCCTCCTGCGGAATACGATTGACAAGCGTGAGAGACGCAAACACAGCGCTAGTGAAAATGATGATTTACACGTTAACAGCTAGTTAATTTACTTTTGAGATAATAAAAGCATCATTTGTTTCGGAAATCCAGATGTGCAATACAGATGTAGGACGTTTACGGAGATGTAGTAGAGGCAGAGGCAGAGGCATTTATATTAAAGAGTCAGTGAGGAAATCACACCTGCGTGTAGGCTTTGCTGGCCAAAGCCTGTGATTTCACCATGCGTAGGTTTGATAGACGGCTTCATTCCGCAGAGCCGATCGTCTGAGTCTGGAGCAGAGCTCGCTGTTCTACGCCTCCGGCCGAAAAGAGAGACGACTCTATAAAGACGTTCACAAACATGAGACACATTTTCTGCACAGAGACTCCAGCAATACTCATTACTTCAGCTCAATCTTGCCAATAAATTCATAAATAATTTTTTTGGCCATAACCGCTACTTCCTATCGACCTGCAGCAACTGTGTATTATAACGAGTTTCATGAATAATTCATAAATTCTTTGGGGCTTCATCCAATCATAGAGCAGGGAAAGGTTACAAGCACATATTCAGGAAAGTGGGAGGATTTATCATCAGGGCCATTTCAAGCTATAAACACTGACTTTAAGGTCGCTACGCTTCCATTTCTTTAATTATTGAATTATTATTTTTAAAATGAATTAAATAAATCATTTATTCACCTTATTATATATATATATATATATATATATATATATATATATATATATATATATATATATATATATATATAAAATAATTATTAATAAATACATTTTATTGCATTAATAACATTCATCTGTTAATTCATAATAAAAACAAATAAATAATGACCTATATTAATTTTATTGTTCATCAGCGCTCGCTTTTACCCAGCTTCATCTGTGTAAATATATAAATATATATATATCTTATATTCTTCTACTGCATGGCTCAGATCCATTCTTACACTTTATACAAGTTTTGGTTTGTTTGTTTGTTTGCTTTCTTATTGCACTCGAGTGCTGAATGAAGTCTGATGATGAACTGGACTTTTCCTGTGCTTTTTTTTTTTTTTTTTTTAGAAGAAGAAGAAATAATAATTGTGAATGTTCTGATTGGAGTTTAATGTAAAATAAGATGCTGTATGTGTATTATAATGTACAGTACTGATGTGTGAAAGATAATTAATGACCCTCATGAAAACCCACTGAAGTAGAACAGAATTTTCTGGGATCTGAATCAAACCGATGTACTTGATTTGGTCATGTGACTAAATAATAATAATAATAATAATAATAATAATAATAATAATAATAATAATAATAATAATAATAATAATAATAGAGTTCTATCATGATTAGCACTATGTAGGTTATGTTAGACATGGCACAGCGTTCGCTCGTGGAAATGACTGGAATTACTAGATTGGTTTTCTTCTCAGCTGCCTGTTTTGGACCTGAAGCTCGTTTTTTATTGGACTTGTGCAGATACTTTTGAAATATGACATAATTCTGAGTTTAACACACACACACACACACACACACACACACACACACACACACACACACACACACACACACACACACACACACACACACACACACACACACACACACACAATTAATATAAACATTTAATACAGACCAATCTAGTAAATCTACAATGATGTTTCTGCAAATAATTATTTGTTCTAATTAGGCATGTCATTTGGAAATGCCAGTATTTTGTGCCGCTATTATTACAAGGCAGTTTTATTTATTTCATAATTTATTTAGGAAATCAATTCGTTTCTCCAGTTTTGAGGTCCACGTGGTTAAAGTCAATAAAATTTTCTTCATGAAACTGTGGTCTTCTGTACTGATTCTTTAGCTAGATCTGGCACTTCTTATTGAGGTTGTGAAACCGTGTGTGTGTGGGGTGTGTGTGTGTGTGTTTATTTGTGTGTGTGTGGGGTGTGTGTGTGTGTGTGTGTGTGTGTGTGTGTGTGTGTATTTGTGTGTGTGTGGGGTGTGTGTGTATTTGTGTGTGTGTGTGTGTGTGTGTGTGTGTGTGTGTGTGTGTGTGTGTGTGTATGGGGTGTGTGTGTGTATTTGGGTGTGTGTGTGTGTGTGTGTGTGTGTGTGTGTGTGTGTGTATATGGGGTGCTGTTCTAAAACAATAATCAACAGCAGGGTGATTTGATGAAGCAAAGTCACTGTTACTACAACAAAGTTGATTACTTTTCTAAAGCAGCACATCATACTATTGCTTCATACTATACTATACTATACTATACTAAACTGTATATACTATACTATACTATACTATACTATACTGTATATACTATACTATATATACACTGTATATACTATACTATACTATACTGTATATACTATAATATACTATACTGTATATAATATACTATACTCTACTATAATGTATATACTATACTATACTGTATATACTATACTATACTATACTGTATATACTATACTATATATACACTGTATATACTATACTATACTATACTGTATATACTATACTATACTATACTGTATATACTATACTATACTGTATATACTATACTATACTATACTGTATATACTATACTATACTATACTATACTATACTGTATATACTATACTATATATACTATACTATACTATACTATACTATATTATATATACTGTACTATACTGTATATACTATACTATATATACTATACTATACTGTATATACTATACTATATATACTATACTATACTGTATATACTATACTATAAACTAACACAACAATAAATGTAACTATAAACAGTTAAAAACAATAAAAACTTAATATGATATTAAAAGAAATAAATCACATGGAGATGTAAATAGGAAAATAATCAGCTTCAAGGTGGTGACAGTAACTGTGCTTCATCCCAGGTTTTGCTACGTGCTTTTTGTTTACGTTTTGTGTTCACGCGCCTGTCCCGTCCATGTCTGTCCCTTCCCGCCTCAGCACGCCTGTCCCTTATGTGTCTAATTGTCTAGCGTATTTATTCGTGCCGTGTTGTCTCTGGCAGCGTGGAATCCTTGTCTTTGTTGAGGTCTTTGTGTAGCTCAGTCTTGGTTTCAGTTTTATTTGTTTTTTTTTTGCTTATGTTATGTTTAATAAATCTGCTTTATTTAGCTATCCTGCATTCGGGTCTTTTTATCCCGACGACACCCCGGTTTTCGTGACATTTTTGTTCCCGCACCAGCATGACAACAGGACACACTTTGGTGTCTTTATGTCCTTGTAGAAAAACTATTTCAAAAAGAAAACCAGATGCTTTTGCTGAGCCACACCAGCTGAACTCCAAGCTTCACAACCTCAGATAAAGCATTAAAAAATGAAAGAACCGACCATCCATGAAAGCTCCAGGTCTAACTGTGAGTTTATTCGACCCTTTTTTGCCTTTCTGCCTCTCTCTAAACCGTTGTGAACATTTTTAGGCTTTCTTTATACACACCCTTCCTCCCTTCCTCTCAGGCCACCTTCAGCTAATCTGCTGTATCCTAGCATACAGACATCCCCAGTGTTTCTGCTTTGGGTTAATTACCACAGCCTCATGCTCTTTCTCTCCATTCCATGCCTTTTTGCTTTTAAAACCACTTAATTAATTATTTCATTTATTTTAAGCTCATTATGACAAAGCAGAAATGATTTGCACTCAATGACGTGAAAGCTCCAGGGACCGTGTTAAAGCTCCACCCGTTTATTCGGGCACTTTTCTTGTGTACATTTCTCTCAATGGCTTTCGTTACATTCTGAATGGAAGATATTTTTGTTGTATGATTTTAAAAATGTGTCACATGCAAGATATTTATCATATCATATTAATAAACACTTAAACACCTCGTGAATTTTACTTACTTCGGTCATCGGGAATAGCGGAAAGCGTTCTATGTCGAGTTCTGACATGTTTTTTTAGTTGAAAGATCTAAATCTATCTCCCCCTTTTATTGTTTATCCCACACACACACACACTCAGAGACCTTTAATTATCTTAAAGTGCTTTTAAATACCTTGTTCTCAATACCATTTTATGCCTCGACCTTATTTTTATGTGTCTGTTCTGTTCCATCCTTTTCTCTACAGTACGTAAGCCACCTTTCTCTGGCACGAATCTTTTCTGTCTATATTGCCAAATTTCCAGTCTGTGTTTAAAGCTGGTCTCCTGCTTCAGAAAGTCCTTATTTTACAGTTTGATCGGTGTCTGATTCTTTCATTGTCTGAAAATCTGACGTCTCCAGAACTCCCAGGACACTTGTCGTTTTCGCTCTGTCAGTACGACCTCCCACTGCGCTCATGCTTTACAGCACACTGCCTCCGGTGCCAAGATTCTTCTGATTCACCATCCTGAAGGTCAGAATCCATTCTGTCTGCGTAGATCTTTTACCCTCCACGAGTCTACCAAGTTCGGACCGACTGATCATTCTTCAGCTTTTCTCTGTGTGTATATGGAAGTTGGGGGTTATGGGAGATTCCTATGTTTCTATCAGTTCTTGGAGACTCATCTGAACACACTGAGTCCCACATAATGGATGTGGCAGCTTACACACTTTCCTCCAGCTGTCGTACTCAGGGTCGTACTCCAGCACATCACAAACGCACACTTCCTGTCCTTCTCGCCACTTTCTACCTCCGAACATCAACACAAATCCGCTTGGTGTGACTGTCAAACCATAGCAGAAGCGATCTTGCAGAAGAGGTTTCAGTCGTGTCCACTGATTTTGTTCAGGATCGTAGCACTCGATGTCACAAAATGGTTCATACATCCCTAAGAAGGCGTAGAGTCTCTCGTTAATGGCTGCCATCTGATGGCCAAATCTGGCAATAGACATAGCAGAGCGTCTCTCCCAGACATTATCATCAAAAGTGTTAAGAAACAACAAATCTCTGCTACTCTCAGGCTGGCTGCCATGGATGCCACCAGAGATGTAGATACCCCTGCCGATTGTGGCACAAGCTTGTCCATAGACAGCATGGGGCAAGGACACGCCACTACGCCAGCACCCTGCACTCATGTTGTATCTCTCCACTGAGGACAGGGTGGGTTCTCCTCTCTGGCCTCGTCCTCCTATGGCATAGATTACACCGTCCACCACACAGCAGGAAAACTGTGCCCTTTTTTGTAACAGTGGCTCCATCTCCTCCCAGCGTTCAAACCGAGGGTCATAGCGCCACACCTGGTCAGACACTGTCATCACTGCTGTCTTCTCACTCTCCCCATCCACCTCTACAACCTCTCCTCCAAGCACAAAGAGGAAGTTTCCCACCACACAAACCCCATTGTACTGGAGGGTCTTTACCATTTCAATGGGCAGCACGTGGAACTTCCTGCTTTCTTGATCATAGCTCTCAATCTGGGTCTGTGGACGGTCTGCTTCGGCACCTCCTCCTACCAGGAGTACCGTCATGGTTGTGGCTCTCAAGCTCGTATGGACAGTTTGAATTAATGGCTGGAGAGGTACATGCAAGTGGTAATGCAGGGCTTTCTGTACCAAGCTGTGAATGAAAGGAGTGCGCAGGGGTGGGTTGAGGGAACTCAGACGGGTCAGATCTTCTGGAGGCACCAGACCAAAACGAACACGACTGAGTAAAGAGTTACTTCCCAAGGCAGGTAAAGGGTTGCAGGACAACCAGTCCAGAGCTAGCTGTAGCAGTGCTGTTTCCTTTACCCCCGGTATCTCATCCGACCCCAACACCTCTCGGAAAGTATCAGGGTTTAGCTCCAGAAGCCCAGATCTGTCACCATCGGCACCCAGGAGTCCTGCCATGTGTTTTGCGATAAAACGATTGGTGACAGCAAGTGCACCCGAGAGGCTGTAACGAGCAGCCACATTGGCAAAAAAGCAGCAGTTATCCAGAGTGAGACTGTTTGAGATGTACTCAGTGCAGAGATGCAAAGCATGGGTAGCCTGCAGGTAGCAGCAAGCTTCCAGCGTGTCCTCCAAAGTGGCAGGAGATAGCGAGATCCATGAAGTATAGATGAAGTCCAGGACCAGTTCCAGGCCAGTTGAGGACACAGCTGGTAGACTGACAGTCCGAGCCCTCGACTCCGAAGTGTGATCCTGGAATAGTGACCAAAAGTAGTCACTGGAGCAAGCTAACAAGGTGCGATGAGCTGGGAACCGTTTGCCTTCGGCCTCCAGGATGATGTCGCACATTCGACCTTCTTGCCGCAAGCTCTGGTACCGATCAAACAGACCATCGCTGTGAGACTTGCTGTGCATAAGAAAATAACTCATTTATAATGGAGAAGATTAAAAAGATTCAGAGAAAGTTAAAGATAAGTGAAGGCAGGAAAGAAAATAAGGAAAAGAAAGAGAAAAGTTTGTAAGTCCCCTTGAATGAAGAGAGTGTCTTCATGAGGGCAGCTACGCCGATGGTGCAGCCCATTGCTGCTGCAGATAAACATGCCACTAGGACAGATCTCTTTTTCAGCCAGTGGACGACAAGTCTGGCAGAGACGGACAACCATCCCATCATCCTCCCCCCTGTTTCCCTGGGACAGGAATGTTGTTCAGACAGAAGGAGGGGTAGACATTTTGGGTCACATGGGAAAAGAATAGAAGACTCCAACTTTCTCTCTCATAGCAATGTCTTTTTCTTGCAGTCCTTCTGGGAGTATCGCAGATGAGGGTATCATACATGAGGGTATCATACATGAGGGTATCATACATGAGGGTATGTGTTTGCTTTGATGGCCCCATATGAGTTTTTCTCTACGTAAACAAGTCGGCTCTATACAGTATTTCTGTCTGTTGGCATTAGCACTCAAACCCCATTCCTCATCATCTTAGTGACAAGAATAGAAACACCAGGCAGATCAGAGACAGATGAGGACTTAGGCAGGGAGAAAGTGGTAGAGAGAGACAGAAAGAGAGGCATGACAGATAAAAAAAAGTGAGCAGAATGATAGAGATGAAAAAATCAAGTAAGCAAAACATTAACCTTCCCGAACTGAAAGTGTTGTGGGTTAATCAATGGCCATGTTTGCTGTCGCGCTGGAATGGCGTTCTGATACGATGTGTGTTTATTTCTATTCCCGAGCCCTTACCCCGACCTTATGATTTTATTCTGTCATCTTCCCTAAATAGCTCTTGGCACAAACAGGTCTGGGATGCAACAGGATGGGGGCATCAGAAAAATCGAGCTACTGGTGACATTCTCACTCTGTCCTTAGCACACCACACAAGTGTGGACCATAATCCTCTGGAATCCTCAAAGCCTATAACACATCTCTGTGCTAATTAGTAACACGAGTACTGAAGACACAGATGCAAACTACGGTATCTCACAGAAGTAAGCGCACCCTCACAGTCATGTAAATATTTTATTATATCTTTTCACGTGACGACGCTGAAGAAACGACCCTGTGCTCCGATGTAATGTAGTCAGTGTACGGCTTGTATGACGGTGTCAATTTTCTGTCACCTCAAAATAACTCGACACACAGCCGTTAATGTCTGAACCGCTGCACAAAATGACCAAATCGGGCCCAATTAGCCATTTTCTCTTGCCAGTGTCTCGTGACTTGTTAGTGTTACAAGGTCTCAGGTGTGAATGGGGAGCAGGTGTGTTAACTTTTGGTGTTATCTCCTACTGTACTGGTGACTGTAATGGCACCTTATGGCAAAGAACTCTCTAAGGATCTGAAAAAAAGAATTGTTTCTCTACATAAAGATGATGTAGGTTATAAGAAGGTCGGCAAAACCCTGGAACCGAGCCGCCGCACGGTGGCCAAGACCGTACAGCGTTTTAACAGGACAGGTTCCACTCAGAACTCAGAACAGGCCTCGCCACGGTCGACCACAGGAGTGCACGTGGTCGGCGTCATATCCAGAAGTTGTGTTTGGGGAAATAGATGAATGAATGCTGCCAGCATTGCTGCAGAGGTTGAAGTCAGTGCTCAGACTATACAAGAAAGCTCGCAAACAGTTTGCTGAAGACAAGCAGAATAAGGACACGGATTACCGAAACCATGTCGTGTGGTCCGATGAGACCAAGATAAACTTATACCGAGGAGGACAAAGACTAGTGTGTCTTGGCTACAGTCAAACAAGGTGGTGGGAGTGTCATAGTCTGGGGCTGCATGAGTGCTGTAGGCACCGGGGAGCTACAGTTCATCGAAGGGAACCATGAACGCCAATATGTACTGTGACATACTGAATAGAGCACGATCAACTCACATTGACATGATGGTTCCCAAACACAACCAAGATGACCAATGCCTCGCTAAAGAAGCTGAGGGAAAAGGTGATGGACTGGCCATCTGTGGGGCATCCTCAAATGGAAGATGGAACATCCACCAGCTCCACTCTGGTCAACTCCATGCCCAAGAGGGTTAAAGCAGTGCTGGAAAATAATGGTGGCCACAAAATATCGACACTTTGGGTTTAATTTGGACATTTTCTCTTAGGGATGTACTCATTTTTGTGGCCAGCGGTTTAGACATTAACTGCTTTGTGTTGAGTTATTTTAAGTGGACAGCAAATTTACACCGTTATACACGCTGAACGCTCACTACTTTACACTGGAGCTCAGTGTCGTTGCTTCAGTGTTGTCACGTGAAAAGGTATAATAAAATATTTACATAAATGTCAGGGGTGCACTTACTTCTGTCAGATACTCTGTGTGTACACATGTACTTCATTCGTGTTTGCCTCGCGGGTCCGTTAGGAAATTAATGGGTTACTTTTTTCGCTAGCAAGCGCCAGTGTCATAGTTAAACAAACAAATAAATAAATAAATATATTCATGTAAAGAATGTATGCTTGTTCAAAAGATCCAGCAATTTATTTAAGGGATGTATTGATCTTTCCATGGGGACGAGAGGCAGAGGTTCTGTGATCACTTATGAAAGTTTCTTGATGCACTATAACTCGTATAGGACTGAACTGTTTTTTGCTAAGGAAATGAAAAGCTAATATTTTACACATATGACATCTTACTGTAAGAGTTATGCCAGTGATAAGGACCAAAACACTCTGTCATGCTGTAGTAGTAACACCATTACACCTAAAGGTGGTGTGATCCAGCAGACGTCCTGCTACCAGGTCAGTTTATTCGTCTGTAGTTACATCTAATGATGTGAAATATCCACAAACCTCGTCGTCTGGCGTTCCTTCACTAGCCTCTTTTTTTACGTCATGCTGTATTTTATAAGACAAAAGTTTGTGTCATGTTACTGAGAAACTAGAGCCTCCTTCTACACATCAATTATAAACTCATTTGTCCTTACAGAAAACGTGTCAGTGATTACACGTGGATTTTACTACTACAGTACAGTACGTGATCCCAACGGATCAGAATATTGTTACTACAGAAGTAGAAATTAAAATGCATTAACAGCTTCTAACCAGGGGGACACGGTGGCTTAGCGGTTAGCACGTTCGCCTCACACCTCCGGGGCAGTCGTGGCCTAATGGTTAGAGAGTCTGATTCGTAACCCAAAGGTTGTGGGTTCGAGTCTCGGCCGGCCACGACTGAGGTGCCCTTGAGCAAGGCACCGAACCCCCCTACTGCTCCCCGGGCGCCGCAGCATAAATGGCTGCCCACTGCTCCGGGTGTGTGATCACGGTGTGTGTGTTCACTGCTGTGTGTGTGTGTGTGTGTGTGTGTGTGTGTGTGTGTGTGTGTGTGTGTGTGTGTGTGTGTGTGTGTGTGTGTGTGTGTGTGTGTGTGTGTGTTCACTGCTGTGTGTGTGTGTGTGTGTGTGTGTGTGTGTTCACTGCTGTGTGTGTGTGCACTTTGGATGGGTTAAATGCAGAGAAAAAATTCTGAGTATGGGTCACCGTACTTAGCCGTATGTCACGTCGTCACGTCACCTCCAGGGTCGGGGGTTCGATTCCCACCTCCGCCTTGTGTGTGTGGAGTTTGCATGTTCTCCCCGTGCCTCGGGGGTTTCCTCCAGGTACTCTGGTTTCCTCCCCCGGTCCAAAGACATGCATGGTAGGTTGATTGGCATCTCTGGAAAATTGTCCATAGTGTGTGTGTGTGTGTGTGTGTGTGTGTGAGTAAATGAGAGTGTGTGTGTGCCCTGTGATGGGTTGGCACTCCGTCCAGGGTGTATCCTGCCTCGATGCCCGATGACACCTGAGATAGGCACAGGCTCCCCGTGACCCGAGAAGTTAAGTGGTAGATAAGTGGTAGAAAATGAATGAATGAAT
>NC_062542.1:17154559-17159559 GCF_022655615.1 Tachysurus fulvidraco | reverse complement strand
CTGTGTTCGGTCGGATTCGCTGTCGCAGAGGAATACGCAGAGCTAGAAGACCACGCCCCTTCCGAACTGTACGGTGAAGTCGTTTCACACAGATTTACGACGGTGATCGTACGTTTATTAGCCTTAGATAGTTGATTATTGATTATTTTATTGATTATAAAACAGCACATCACTACGAGTTTTATTCCTCAAACACCACAAAAACCACCAATGAGTACTACTTTATTTACTGAAAGAAGCATCGCTAGGCTTTGGGTTGTTGATCAGAATGTTGGGGTTCAAGCTGCCACTGTTGGGCCCTTGAGCGAGGCCCTTAACCCTCTCTGCTACAGAGCACTGTATCACTAACCTCGACCTCCAAAGCTGGGATATGCAAAGAAACACTTTCACTGTGCTGTAATGTAGATGTGTACAAATAAAAGCTTCTATAAAATAGCACACAGTTTTTTTATGCATTTACAGTTACTTTACTTCCTGTTGTTGTAGAGGCGATAAACACTCGTCCTCTCAGCAGCCCAACTTTATTCTCTCGCCGCTTGTCTTCTTCTTTTGTCATCGAGAAACCGCGAAGAAGCGTAAACTCCTCCCTCTTAAAGCCGTGAGAAAACCACACACACAACGACGATTGTTTTCCCGCCGTACGAGTCCCCGCGATCGAGCCGTCGCCATAGAAACGGATAGTAACGAAGATCGGAACGAAGATCGGACGTTCCTGAGCGCAGGACGTAAGAACCGACGGACGATCTTACGATGGTTTGCAATTTGCTGTGGTGTCAGAGGAATAAAACACGGTGATGCTGATGACAAAATAATCAGATTGTGGCCGTTTCTGCTGCATCGCATTTCTCCATTAAAGTCAGACATGACACGGACATGTAAAAAGGTCAGAGGACAGAAGACAGAGGCATGTACACTCCGGCTCTCCACGTGCACGGCTGCTCGTCACGGCTCGTTAACATTCAGTGTAAATGTTCTGCTTTTATATACATGACTTCTGTAAATGGAGAGTTTTTATGAAAAGAGAAAAACATGTCTATTTTTGGCTGCAGTGTTTATATGTGATTCTGCTCTACACTCATAATGTTATAACCTCCTCATCTCTCTCTCACACACACACACACACACACACACACACACACACACACACACACACACACACACACACACACACACACACACACACACACACACACACTGTGATGCTCCTCAGCCTGCAGCTCTCAGGCTTTGATACACAACATTCCTATTTCCTTCCCAAACTCTAACAGAACCCATCTGAGCCGTAGTGAGCAGAACTTTACCGAAAGTTTGCACGTGTCTATTTTTATATGCAGAGTGTTTACGGAAAATGTATTTTCGGTGACAGAAAGCTAAAGCATGGGCGATGTATTGCTCTACGTATTTCTGAACATCATCTGGCTTGATGTGAGTCGTTTAAAAGTGAAAAGAAAACGCTGCCGTGATGCCACGTGCTTCTGAAATGTGTTTTTATGGCAATTAACAAAGTATCGTTAACAATCAGGACTTGCTTTGGATTAAATTATTTAAAAACATATCGATGTGTTTTTATTTAATCCACATGGTCATGACAATAAAGCGAGAGTAAACACACACACACACACACACACACACACACACACACACACACACACACACACACTTACCTGTAAAGCTTTTACATTTGTTGATGGCTGGTTAGACATTTTGTACAGAGAACTCCGCTTCGATCCTTCTGCAAACCAAACAGAAAGAGAACAAAGGCATTGAGGAGTCGGGCTCAAACTCATCACCTGGCCTCTGTGTGTGTGTGTGTGTGTGTGTGTGTGTGTGTGTGTGTGTGTGTGTGTGTGTGTGTGTGTGTGTGTGTGTGTGTGTGTGTGTGTGTGTGTGAATATGCATCTGGACGAATGAGTGTGTGTGTGTGTGTGTGTGTGTGTGTGTGTGTGTGTGTGTGTGTGTGTGTGTGTGTGTGTGTGTGTGTGTGTGTGTGTAGGTGTGCATTGGTGAAAAGTCGGGTCATTGTCGGATTTCGGGTGCTACGGATAGACTTTCAGTTGCTAAGCGACTCCCACTGTACGTCCTGGTCCACCTGAATCATTCATGCCATGGGCTTCAGGTAAAGAGACGCACACACACACACACACACAAACACACACACACACACACACACACACACACACACACACACACAAAGCAACTCGACTGCAAGCAGACTTCACTGATATTTTGATGGACACGTGTAAATAAAATTACTTTTAAAAATTGTGGAATTTTCTCTTTGACGTGTGTGTGTGTGTGTGTGTGTGTGTGTGTGTGTGTGTGTGTGTGTGTGTGTGTGTGTGTGTGTGTGTGTGTGTTGACACACATTTGACTAGCAGATTTAGTTTCACCTGTAAATCAAAGCATGTGAAATAGAAGTAAAACTGATCACATAAAGTCTAAAGTCTTCTCTGTGACACGTGAGTCAGTTTAGAGCAGACAGATATATAATAATACACTACATTCACCACCACATCCACAACACACACCTCAGTAGGAACTCATGAGAAACTGTTCATTCCTGTTACCTTCTGATCAGTGTTGCATCGGGTCAGTGTGGGACATGCTGCAGGTCACAAGACAAAATTCAGAACAAAGGAAAACATGTGGATGTCACTGATGTCGGTGATGTTAGTGATGTTAGTGATCTCTGTGATGTGATGTCAGTGATGTGATCTCGGTGATGTTAGTGATCTCTGTGATGTTAGTGATCTCGGTGATGTTAATGATCTCGGTGATGTCAGTGATCTCTGTGATGTTAGTGATGTGATCTCTGTGATGTCAGTGATGTGATCTCTGTAATGTCAGTGATGTGATCTCTGTGATGTCAGTGATCTCTGTGATGTCAGTGATCTCTGTGATGTCAGTGATCTCTGTGATGTCAGTGATCTCTGTGATGTCAGTGATCTCTGTGATGTCAGTGATCCCTTTGATGTCAGTGATGTGATCTCTGTGATGTCAGTGATTTGATCTCTGTGATGTCAGTGATCTCTGTGATGTCAGTGATGTGATCTCTGTGATGTCAGTGATGTGATCTCTGTGATGTCAGTGATCTCTGTGATGTCAGTGATGTGATCTCTGTGATGTCAGTGATGTGATCTCTGTGATGTCAGTGATCTCTGTGATGTCAGTGATCTCTGTGATCTCTGTGATGTCAGTGATCTCTGTGATGTCAGTGATCTCTGTGATCTCTGTGATGTCAGTGATCTCTGTGATGTCAGTGATCTGATCTCTGTGATGTCAGTGATCTCTGTGATGTCAGTGATCTCTGTGATGTCAGTGATCTCTGTGATGTCAGTGATCTCTGTGATGTCAATGATGTGATCTCTGTGATGTCAGTGATCTCTGTGATGTCAATTATGTGATCTCTGTGATGTCAGTGATCTCTGTGATGTCAATGATGTGATCTCTGTGATGTCAATGATGTGATCTCTGTGATGTCAGTGATCTCTGTGATGTCAATGATGTGATCTCTGTGATGTCAGTGATCTCTGTGATGTCAGTGATCTCTGTGATGTCAGTGATCTCTGTGATGTCAATGATGTCATCTCTGTGATGTCAGTGATCTCTGTGATGTCAGTGATCTCTGTGATGTCAATGATGTGATCTCGGTGATGTTAGTGATCTCTGTGATCTCTGTGATGTGATGTTCCGTGATCTCTTTGTCAGTGATGTCAGTGATCTGACAGGAAGTGTACACTATCTTTTATAGATCGTTTCATCCTTCTTTACAAGTGTGTTGAGCAGAAAAGCATCTCAGAATGATGGGATATCTGCATGACTGAGTCGGTGTGCAGGTGTTTCTTTATTAACCCATAGAGTTAACCCTATTAACTCTTTCCCACTCATCACTTGATTAAATTTGGTTTTCTTTTTTTATTACATTTTATTAAAGAACGACAAAAAACGAGTAGCACTTTAATTAAAAATGTGATGTAATAAAGGTAAAGGGCAAAATATTAACCCTATATGTTGTTTATATCGCTTGTAATTGGGATGAACTAAAGATCTTTAGAGTATTTTAACATCAAATTTTTGATTGTGTTGAATTAAAAACCTAAACATGCAGCGAGTCGAACAGACCCAGGAACGCCGGCTGAGGAACAACAACATACAAGGGTTAAGTGGACGTTAATGTCGTACGTATGAGGATTTATTTTAGACATTCATTCTTTCAGTTTAAAACTTTTTGAACCACAGAGTTAGAACCTGCCCTGTAATAAAACACACTTTCAAAGAAGTCAAGATTAAAATCATCTCATTTCCATAATCTACGTGATGTCTATGCAGTAATGTCCCCATTTCACTGCACCTATTTTTTTTCTTCCACGCATGTAAATGAGGCTTTGTAAACATCAGCAGTGTGTTTACTCAGAACCTCAGACTGTGCGTGATGATGAACCTTCGCTGCTCCGAGGCAGGCGTCTGGGGCGGAGCATGTCACAGGGTGAGACTTCTCTCACCTGGGTGACCTGAGGGTTGCCATAGGAGAAGCACATCCCACTTTCATGACTCAACTCTTTCAGTCGGTCAGGGTTTTTGTGTCTTGTTTTTACTCAGAGAGTCTGAGAGTCTGACGGAGCTCACAGAAAGAGAAACAGACATGAAGAGCCTTAGCAACTGCCACCAGCGCCTTGTTTATATCAACACTGGAGACTTTGGGACTGAACACGATGAAGTGTTGGGCCTCGAGTACAGCTATATTTAGAGAGGAAAGAAAGGAAAGAGAGAGGAGAGAGAGAGAGAGACGGAGAAGAGAGATCGGAGAGACGAGAGAGAGGAGAGAGATGAGAGAAGAGAGAGGAGAGGAGAAGAGAGATGCAAGAGAGCGGAGAGAGACGACGAGAGAGAGAGGAGGAGGGGAGAGAAGGACGAGACCGAAGGGAAGAGAGAGGGAGAGAGAGGGAAAGAGAGAGGAGAGCCGTAGATCCGAGAGAAACGAAAGCGGCGAAGAGAAATGC
>NC_062542.1:17144559-17149559 GCF_022655615.1 Tachysurus fulvidraco | reverse complement strand
AAAATATCAGCCTTAAAATTTTTTTTATTTTTTTATTATCGTTCGAACTATAAACTTCTATGCAATAAGTAATAACTTCTGAGCAATAATATGCAAAAATGTCAGTTGGTTTATGTCAAAGGTTCAGGACAACAAAAGCAGCAGGGAATGAAGCTCGATGGCATCATGCTAAAAGATTGTGGCAACATTCCGGGGCAGCAACATATTCAGAGGCAGCAGGTGGTTGGGGGTGATAGAGGGTGTGGAGTGAGAGGAGGATGAGGGGACGAGTGGATGGGTGTTGAGGACATGTGTTAGAATCATCAGGCTGTTCTGGGAGTTATATGGTTGGGGTCGAGGGCTACAGGGAGCAGCAGGGTGCAGAGAGGCAGCAGGTGGTTGGGGGTGATAGAGGGTGTGGAGTGAGGGGAGGATGAGGGGACAAAGTGTTGGAACATGGTGTTAAAGGAGTGGATGTGTGTTGAGGACATGTGCTGGACGCAGAGGGGCAGCAGGGTGTTTGGGGGCATCTTGGTGTTGGGGCAGCAGGATGTTTGGGGGCATCTTGGTGTTGGGGCAGCAGGATGTTTGGGGGCATCTTGGTGTTGGGGCAGCAGGATGTTTGGGGGCATCTTGGTGTTGGGGCAGCAGGATGTTTGGGGGCATCTTGGTGTTGGGGCAGCAGGATGTTTGGGGCTTTTCTTATGAAGAATGAAGCTTTATGAGCTTTATGTTTTAGATAATAATTTTTAGATAAGAAACGATAACACAATAAATTATGCACAAAGTTAATCATTTTGTACATAATTCTATCACAATAATCATTTTTAAGTGTATCACAATAATCATTTTTAAGTGTAAATGATGAAACGTGTTCCACAATAAACAATATTTTAATTCCAATGACATAAAGGCTTGAGAATCGATTGCTCGGTTAGCGACTAGTCGGACTGATCATCTCATACAGCCGGGTTCCAGTGTGTCGCAGCGCCGTGAGTGAAGACCCTGTGACGTCATCACGCAAAACACGGAAGCGGCACTCTGTGTGTTTTCGGTTTTGCGAGCGTTGTTTGTGTTTACGGACGTGTGTTTCCGGTCTGCACGTGCAACGGACTCGTTGTATGGTGACGTGCACGTGGCCGCAGCCGTGATGATCCCGGTGTCGGTGGTGGTTTGTGTGATGGCAGGATGGTGTTCTGTTTATCTCATGGACACCGTGATCAGGGTAATATACACACAGGGTAACACACACACACACACACACACACACACACACACACACACACACACACACACACACACACACACACACACACACACAGGGTAACACACACACACACACACACACACACACACACACACACACAGGGTAACACACACACACAGGGTAACACACACACACACACACACACACACACACACACACAGGGTAACACACACACACACACACACAGGGTAACACACACACAGGGTAACACACACACACACACACACACAGGGTAACACACACACACAGGGTAACACACAGGGTAATATACACACACACACACACACAGGGTAACACACACACAGGGTAACACACACACACACACACACACAGGGTAACACACACACACACACACAGGGTAACACACACACACAGGGTAACACACAGGGTAATATACACACAGGGTAACACACATACACACACACACAGGGTAACACACACACAGGGTAACACACACACACACACACACACAGGGTAACACACACACACACACAGGGTAACACACACACACACAGGGTAACACACAGGGTAATATACACACAGGGTAACACACAGGGTAATATACACACAGGGTAACACACACACACACACACACACAGGGTAACACACACACACACACAGGGTAACACACACACACACAGGGTAACACACAGGGTAATATACACACAGGGTAACACTGGGGTTTACACTAGTGAGGGTGCAGCAGGAGGTGGTGTTTACACTAGTGAGGGTGCAGCAGGAGGTGGTGTTTACACTAGTGAGGGTGCAGCAGGAGGTGGTGTTTAAACACCACACTGAGACTCCATGTGCTTCACTCACAGACTCCAAGCATCATGTCCTTTTGACCACAATGTAGTTCAGATTGTTAGGTTTCACACATCACATAAACCTTGTGGGGGCACAAACTTTTGCACTCAGCTCTATTTGTATCTGCTATTGACATGTTGTGTAATGAGGTGCTTTTGTGTTCCAGTCGTCCAGCTCGCTGAAGATCCGCTACGAGTCGTGGCTGTCGTCCAGCGGCGTGTCTCTGTCCCCCTTCCACGTGCGCTGGAACACCAGCATCTTTAATCCCCTGTTTGCCAGATGTGCGCGTCTGAACCCTCACTTCCTGTACATATGGTACTGTACATCCCTCACTTCCTGTACATATGGTACTGTACATCCCTCACTTCCTGTACATATGGTACTGTACATCCCTCACTTCCTGTACATATTGTACTGTACATCCCTCACTTCCTGTACATATGGTACTGTACATCCCTCACTTCCTGTACATATGGTACTGTACATCCCTCACTTCCTGTACATATGGTACTGTACATCCCTCACTTCCTGTACGTATGGTACTGTACATCCCTCACTTCCTGTACATATGGTACTGTACATCCCTCACTTCCTGTACGTATGGTACATCCCTCACTTCCTGTACGTATGGTACTGTACATCCCTCACTTCCTGTACGTATGGTACTGTACATCCCTCACTTCCTGTACGTATGGTACATCCCTCACTACCTGAAAGGCTTTAATCTCCTGTAAATGTTTAAAGGAGCAGTTTGTGATTTCTAGTGCCCTCTGCTGCCTGTGTGGTGAATTACAGCTACAATACAAGTTATTAGGTTGAATCTTCATCTCATTTTATTGTTGTATGTGAAGGAATTGCTTTAAAGTGACTTTATTCAGTTCTCTACTGATCTCTAAGCGAAGACACGTGAACCCACATGGTCGAAGCAGCAGGAGAAAAAAAAATCAGTATCTGCAGCAGTTAAAGAGAAAATAATCCAACCTGAGTTTGTCTTTTTATAAACCTGTTTAAGTCTGGAACACAAACTGCACCTTTAAATTTGACTTGATGTTGACTTGATGTTTATTTGTCATACTATCGCTCACTAAGGGAATGTGCTAATGTATGTGTGTGTGTGTGTGTGTGTGTGTGTGTGTGTGTGTGTGTGTGTGTGTGTTCAGGTTCAGTGCCGGGATGGTGTTCGGTGTCGTGGCGATGTTCGGCTCGGTTCTGCTGCTCGGTCGCACTCTGCTGCAGACTTTGGCTCAGATGATGGCCGACACACCCGACGGTTCCCATGAGCAGGTTCTGCAGGTGGTGGTGAGTAAAGCCTACATCACGATGCAGGACGTCAAAGATGGACACGTTTTTTACTTTTTACTTCTCAGAAACATTGAATAATCTCAGGAACTTTGACCTTAATCATGAACCTCAGTCTTGTGAGCCAGTAGAATATAAAAAGGGCAGAGAAGTGTTTTTATTTACAAAAAATAAAAGTGTGTGTGTTTCTTGTGTCAGGTTCCAGGGGTGAATTTGCCCGTAAGCCAATTGGCCTATTTCTTCATCGCTATTCTGCTCAGTGGAGTTATACACGAGTTTGGCCACGGGGTGGCAGCACTGAGGTAACTCACAGCTAGCGGAATCCTAAATGTTAGAATTTATTTAATTTGTGTGTGTGTGTGTGTGTGTGTGTGTGTGTGTGTGTGTGTGTGTGTGTGTGTGTGTGTGTGTGTGTGTGTGTGTGTGTGTGTGTGTACGTGTGGGTGTTAGCACAGTAACTGCTGATGTATGAATGATGTCTGTTCAATAACTATCAAGAAATCACTGTCATTAGAAATCTCAATATAATAATTCTAATAATTCTAATAATAATAATAAATGATGATTATGAATTGTGTGTGTGGTGGTTGTGACTCTCTCAGGGAGCAGGTGAGGCTGAATGGCTTTGGCATGTTCCTGTTTGTGATTTACCCTGGAGCCTTTGTGGATCTCTTTACCACTCACCTGAACCTCATCTCACCTGTCCAGCAGCTGAGGATATTCTGTGCAGGTGTGTGTATATTCTCTCTCTCTCTCTCTCTCTCTCTCTCTCTCTCTCTCTCTCTCTCTCTCTCTCTCTCTCTCTCTCACACACACACACACACACACACACACACACACACACACACACACACACACACACACACACACACACACACACACACAACATTCTTTCTCCAGCTGATTATTTCTATTATTTTCTTTACGTGCATTCTGTGTGATTACCACTAGATGGAGACAGAGCAACGCCTTTTAGTTTACTTGACTCTCATTACTTCAGAGCTCATTTATAAATATTTAAATGAACCCGATTTTGGATGAATTAAAAAATATTGAATAAGTGTTTTAAGTAAATAGTGAATAAAGTTTTCAAATCAATTAATTAGTAAAACATTGCAATCGATTTAATTTTAAATTAATATTTAATAAACCAAAAATAAACAAATAAATAAAAGTGTTTGTTGGTTAATTTTAATGCTTAATATTGCAGAACCATTCATATTTTAATATATGCAAATTATTTTTAAACTTCAACCTCATGATTTACAAGTGTGATGCATGATTGTGTGAGAGTCTCATGAGCTTGAGGAGACAAATCAGACTTGCCGCAGTGTGTGTCTGTGTGTGTGTGTGTGTGTGTGTGTGTGTGTGTGTGTGTGTGTGTGTGTGTGTGTGTGTGTGTGTTCATGTGCTTTGGTGCGTAGGTGTGTGGCACAACTTTATGCTGTGTGTCGCAGCGGTGTGTTTCCTCCTTATGCTGCCGCTCCTCCTCTTCCCTTTCTACTACACCGGAGCAGGAGCGCTCGTCACCGAGGTGGTGGAGGTCAGACGACTCGTTTTCTCTCTCTGTCACATGACACATGTCTGTGTGACGGTCTCTGAGGTGTGGTTCTCTCTCCACAGGGTTCTCCATCCAGCGGCCCACACG
>NC_062542.1:17134559-17137059 GCF_022655615.1 Tachysurus fulvidraco | reverse complement strand
CATGGTACAGTATCATGGATCTATTTAAATAACAAATAAAAATGTGTACGTAGGAAGGATGGAAAGATGGATGGAGTAAACGTGATCAAT
This sequence comes from Tachysurus fulvidraco, assembly GCF_022655615.1. Lineage (NCBI taxonomy): Eukaryota > Metazoa > Chordata > Actinopteri > Siluriformes > Bagridae > Tachysurus > Tachysurus fulvidraco. Next base: position 17,136,969 of record NC_062542.1, on the reverse strand, counting down.
ATCACAGACCATGAAATAAAGCACTATCTCATGATTCCTCAAAGACACTTGATGACGTAACAAAGTGCTTTTAGCCCTCTTTCACCTTCATTCGCTCTCGGAAGCTGTGATTGGCTGGTGTTACTATGATTGACAGGAGAGAGAGAATGCCCCTCCCACCCAGAGAGCACGACAACAGACGTCTGTAGCATCGACGTGATTCAGACTCACGATGTCTCCGGATGATAAAGAGATCTTTTGTTAGGGAGATAACGAGGAAATAAATCATCATAAACATCCCGTCAGTTCCTCCGTCTTGTCTCGGTCTGAGGGGGGTTTGTGTCCCACAGCGACTCTGCGTCTGTCCCACCGAACATCCAGTAATCTGATATCCTGTCATGTGCTTTCGTCTTTAACGACCATAAGATTTTAATAGACAGCCTTAATAAATACTGAGCCCCGTTCCTGTGCAGTTCAGATCTTACCTGAATGTTTTTAGTGTTAATAAAAAGTGCACTGTTCTACCACAAGGTTCTGTTTAAACCAGATGAACTCCTTCACGTCGGCTCTCACACCGTTTCTCCTTTATTCTTCTTCTGTGTACGTAAATGTGTTCCTCTGCAACCGAACCTCCCTCTGCACAAACACACACTTCCTCACAAAGTGCCCCATTTAGTGGCTTCTATAAAAAAACCTTTCTTAATCACACATGAGCCAAATATGCTTTGGGTATAAATACAAAAAAACCCACAACAGAAAAGCGAGAGAATGTGAGAAAGAGAGAACATGAAGAGAAGCACGAAGCGAGCGCTGAGGCTGAGGCCTGGTTCTCTGCGTCATGAGAGAGGTTTTAGGGGTTACGTTTAATTTTAGCTTGAAGATTGTTGTGATAAGTTAATTAGATTAAAGCCATGTTTATTTTGTTTTATACGTGAGTGACGTTAATTATGTATGAGAAAAATAATAATCTGTATATATAGGGGGGGAGAGAGGGGGAGAAAGAGAGGGGGGTGAGAGGGGAGAGTGAGGGTTTTCCCTTTTTTTTTTTTTTCCTCCATCTTTTTCTCTCGTTTTTGCTCTTTTTTTTTTTTCTTGTTTTTTTTTATTTTCTATTTTTTTTATCTTTTTTCTCTTTTTTTTTTTTTTTTTTCTTTTTTCTTTTTTCTCTCTTCTTCTTCTCTCTCTTTCCTCTCTCTTCTTTTATCTCTTGCTCTCGTTTCTCTCTACCTGTCCTCTTCTTCTCTCTCTTCTCATCTCTCTCTCTCTCTCTATCTCTCTCTCTCGCTTTTCGTTTTCTCTTCTCTCTCTCTCTTTCTCTCTCTATCTCTCGATCTCTTATCTCTTGCCTCTTCTCTCTCTCTCTTCTTCTCTCTTTCTCTCTCTTCTCTCTTCTCTTCTCTCTCTTTCTCTCCTCTTTACTCTCTCTCTCTCTGCTCTCTATCTCTCGCCTCTCTCTCTCCTAATCTTCTCTCTCCTCGCTCTCGCGCTCGCTTCTCTATCCTCTACTCCCTCTTTATGTTTCTAGTTCTAAGTCTATTTCTGTGTGGATCTGGAGCACATAACTGAAGGTTCTGATGATGTTCTGATGTTAGATGTTAGTCGTGTGTGTACCACAGAAGCAGAAGAGATAAGCAGTAAACACGACGCTCGCCGTCGTCCTCGTGTGCCGCGTGTTCTTGTGCGTCACACAGACCTGCGAGCGAGAGCTCTGGGTTTGTATCTGTAATGAGATTTATTAAAGACGTGCCTCGGGTGTCTCTCGCTCAGACCGGTGCTCTGCTGCTCTGGTGCGACGGGACATTAGATTAGAGCAGAAAGATACAAGATAACAGCTTAGATTAGACATCTGGTCTGATGTGGATCTCACACACACACACACACACACACACACACACACACACACACACACACACACTCGCAGCCTCAGAAGAAGAGTTTTATGATGTACTGAGTGACAGGATGCTGTACAGAAGCACGTCCTTGTGTTTTATTTATATCACAGCAGGTTAGTTCTTCTTCTCTCTCACATCATCAGATAGAAACAGTCGTACATCATAATCCTTCACTTCACACAGGTGTCATTATTTCTGAGCATCAAGACCAAACTACTGACACACAACCTGCTGTCCCTCGTTGGAACACGACATCGTGATATCTGTCTACAAACTGTGATGTAAAAGAACCATTTTAGGAACCCAGGGGTTCTTCATTATCCTGTGGACCCTTGAAGAACCATTAAGGAACCTTTTGCTCCAAGTTCCACAAACTTCCCCAGTTAAAACACACACTTTTAGAAGAGAAGGTTATTAAGGGTTCTTTAATGGTTCTTTGCATGAGTTGGTGGTTTTCTGAGAGAAGAACCTACAGTAGAACCAAAGACTTGTAAAGGTTTTAAACTTTCAGTAGAACATTAATCTGTAAGCTGAATAAA
>NC_062542.1:17127059-17129559 GCF_022655615.1 Tachysurus fulvidraco | reverse complement strand
GTAAAGAGAGATGAGTGTATAATGAGAAAATCTTCATATCGGCAGGAAAAATGTGTTCCTAACTGTAGAGTGTCTAAGTTAGAGTGTACAGAGAGTTTATAAGGTATATATAAGCTGTTTATAAGGTGTATATGATGATATGTAGAGTGATGAGGTTTATTTCTTATCGTCTTCTAGCTGGCTCCATTCTGAGCAAGCTGGACACCAGCGTCAGCCCATGTGATGATTTCTACCAGTACGCGTGTGGTGGCTGGCTCAGAGAACATCCCATTCCAGAAGATTCCTCCAGCTACGGGATCTACCCCTGGCTTCGGCAGAACGTGGACCTCAAACTCAAAGGTACTCAAAGGGACGTGGTGAAGATGTAAATGCTGTGAGTCCCGTGTTGGTCGATGAGGTCGATGATTTGTTTCGGTTTATCGTAGAGCTGCTGGAACAGCCGACTGCCGACGGAGACATCGAGGCAGTGAAGAAGGCCAAGATATTGTACCGTTCCTGCATGAACGAGAGTGAGTTACTGTATAAACCAATCGAGAACCAAACATAGACATAAAAAATGTTTGTATTTCAGTTTGTGAAAATGATCCGGTTATTCAATCAGCCACTGCTTAGCATTCAGCGGCTACCGAACATTAGCGGACAGCTTAGTGACCTAGACATGACGAGCGAGCTTGACGATTTCAGCTCCAGTAAATTTTGACACAGTAGCAGAACTGTTACTAAAGGGTTCTCTTGAGATCTGAAGAGGAACGCTCTGTCGTACAGCTCTTCCCTGAAAGTCTCAGACTAACTAGTGTAAATAAATACATCATAAAATTATAATCCTCCAAAATAAAATCGAAATAATGTGAATTTTTTGTCATCTGTGTGCTCGTGGTCTAAAGCTGCCATCGAGCTGGTGGACTCCAAGCCACTGCTGAAGGAGCTGAAGAAGCGCGAGTTCCGCTGGCCCGTCCTGGGCGACGCTCTGGGCGCTGACGTTCAGTGGGACGCGAGAAAGTTTGACCTTCTCCAGACGCTGTCTCAGATCCGCACTCAGTACAGCAAATCCGTCCTGTTGCGTCTCTACGTGTCACCCGATGACAAGAACTCTCAGGTGTTCATCATCAAGGTGAGACTGAGGAACCATCAACAACCACAATGCTCAGGTTCCACCTAGAAGCTTAAAGCATTGTTCAGCTTATTTGTTCCAGTGGGATTTTTTTTTTGGAAAGTCAAAACAGGGGCCATATTTATTTATTTATTTGTTTGTTTGTTTGTTTGTTTGTTTGTTTGTTTGTCTGTTTGTTTGTCTGTTTATATATTTATTTATCTTCTTGGCTTATCACACATTTGCTAAGTTTTTTTATTTCATGTTAGTGTAGAGAGCATTTTAATTGTGCGATCTAAATAAACATCTAAGTTGTGTGTTTGTAATATTGGACATTGATGTGTTGAGAATTTGAGTGTATTTATATCTTCTATTTATTTTCTTATTCTTTTTTTCTCTCTTCTCTTCTCTTCTCTCAGCTGGACCAGGCGTCCTTGGCTTTATCCAGAGATGATTACACCACCAACAGTGCTGAGGCACAAACAGTGAGTCTAAAACACACACACACACACACACACACACACACACACACACACACACACACACACACACACACACACACACACACACACACACGCACACGCGTGCGCGCACACACACACACACCTCACTGTGTTCTCTCTGAACAGAACCGAGAGGCCCTCCTGAACCTGATGGTGGGCGTGGCCGTCATGCTGGGAGCCAATCAGCAGGCAGCTGAGTCTCAGATGAAAGCTGCACTGGACTTTGAGATGAAACTTGCCCAGGTGAAGAGATTTCAGTGTTTGTGTTTAAAGCCACCCGAGTAATAAAGTGCTAAAGTGTATTTAATGTCTTTTAGTTACTTTATAATTAAATTATTTTTGTGTGTGTTTAGATTGTGATTCCTTATGAGAACCGCACCAGTGAGACCATGTACAACAGATACAGTCTGTCTAAACTACAGCGCACCATCCCTGAGGTAATACACACACACACACACACACACACACACACACACACACACACACACACACACACACACACACACACACACACACACACACACACACACACACACACACACACACACACACAAGCACACACAAACACACACACAAGCACACACAAACATACACACACAAGCAAATGCACACACACATGCAAACACACACACACACGCAAACACACACACACACACATACACACACACACATACACACACACACACACATACAAACAAACACACACAAACACACACAAACACAAGCAAATGCACACACACATGCAAACACACACACACACGCAAACACACACACACACACACACACACACACACACACACACATACAAACACACACAAACAAACACACACAAACACACACAAACACAAGCAAATGCACACACACATGCAAACACACACACACGCAAACACACACACAAGCACACACA
>NC_062542.1:17117059-17122059 GCF_022655615.1 Tachysurus fulvidraco | reverse complement strand
TAAAAGAATCTTTGAGGATTTTATAACATCCTTCATAAAGAAACTCTGTGTGGAACATCTAGTGAAAGGCATTGAGGGTTCTGTGTGGCACCATCAAGGGTTCTTCTTCTTGTCTCAGGCAGTTCTCTTCAGATTGTTGTACACAACTGTGAAGAAAAAAGCTAAGACTTTGTTTGTTTGTTTGTTTTGTTTTTTGCTCTGAAGGGTCATCGGCGCTATGAGTAACTTTGCGGAGTTCCATAAGGCCTTTAACTGCCCCGAGACGTCGATCATGAACAGGGGGGCGGAGTCATGCCGGGTGTGGTAGCGCTGGAGAACATGGCAAGTTGTGAGTTTTTGAACATGGGCCAAACCTTGACCAATGAACCATACTAAAGTGTTCTAATCAGAACCAGGCCTCTGTAGACCACTGTATCTTCACTTCTTCACTTCACCACTGGAACCCAAGAGCACTTTGAGTGTTTCATTCCTCTCCTCGTCACCTCCGTCTGATCTCTGCTGTACGACAATCTGGAACTCTGAGCATGAACTCTTGAGGAACATGAATTCTCCACATTTCTTTAGTTGTCACTCAGAAGAAACATTTAAAGGTTCCTTTCGATGCACATGTGCGAACCTTAAAGGAACCATTTTTTAAATAAAAAGACAGTGATGTGCGGTTCTACATAGAACCTTCCAGGGTTCATTTTATCTAACTGACTTTAGTTACCCAAATTCATTGTCTAGGGATCTACACCTACACCTACACCTACACCTACACCTACATCTACGCTGCATAGGTTATTGTTCCACCAGAGGAACAAGTCAAAGAATATTTGAAGTCTGTGAGTTAGTGAGTTAGTGAGTTAGCCAATCAGGTGAGAGTTCTCTTCACTACTTTACACACCATGTGGCTCTTTTTTTTTATTAGTATTTCAAATAAAAACAAAGAGTAGAATTTTTTATAAAATCACACTGGCTAATGCTAACTAGCTAGCTGGCTAGTCAAAGTGAGCGAGTCAACTAGCTGACCAATGACATGAGCCGACATTTTAAATAACTTTATAATTAAGTGTAAATGGTCATTTTCATTATCTGGTACATGACCTGGGGTCCATTACAGCTCGTAGCATAGCGTCGTGATGCGCAAATTAGCTCATCGTAGCTGTTTATTAGCTTTTTTTGTTTTATTCTTTAAAATCTCTTAATTGTGTTGTGCTGAGAGCAGAATTATTCCATGAGGAAAGCACTGAATGTAAAATAAACAAATAATCATCCTCAAAGGGATTGTTTCAGGAAAATTAGTAATAACGCTGCACTGGGGCGTCATAACACATTCATAAGTGTTGTGCAAAGTGTTGAAACTTGTCAGGTGAAGTGTTTTAGCCTTTAAATGAAAGAGATCATGTAACGGAGTGTAACGGATATTTTATTCCTTATTTGATTAATTTGTCTTCATGAACAGAACATTCATAACACTTTATGATGCTTCTATGATGATTTCAGATCTTTTATCAACTGTTTATTAAACATATTTCATATATGATATACTGCAGAACTTCAGTTGTGTAAGACTTTAAGATGTGCGTTATTTCTGTCCTCAAAAAGAGCCAATGTGTCATTTATAACACTCTTATGATATGTTATGTATTCGTCATACAGCTCCACTTATTCCTTTACAAACAAACAAACAAACAAACAAACAAACAAACAAATCCATTTAAATGTCATGGAACAATTCCAAGTAATCCCTAAAATAAGCTATTAATGATATATATATATATATAAATTTATTAATAATAATAATAATAATAAAACATTTACAATTATATTTACATTTATTTGCCTACATTTAGTTTTATTTGTCGTATTTTTTCAACTGTGCACTTTTTTTTTGTCTTAAATGACTTATAAATGTGTTATAAAGCTCCTGTGTAGGGTTAATAATATGAACATTTTTTGTGTTTTTTTTTCGGGACATGACACAAACTATGCAATGTTCAATGTCTTTGATCATTTTTAAATCTATTTAGTTCACTGTAGAACTATTCCAATTATTTATATTACTAATTTATGTTACTAATATATTTGTATAAAATAGTTCTGTCCAATCAATGTGGCTGTAATCCTGAAGATAAAAGTGTCTTGAAAGTGTCTTTGTGTGTGTGTGTGTGTGTGTGTGTGTGTGTGTGTGTGTGTGTGTGTGTGTGTGTGTGTGTGTGTGTGTGTGTGTGTGTGTGTGTGTGTGTGTGTGTGTGTGTGTGTGTGTGTGTGTGTGTGTGTGTGTGTGTGTGAGTGTGTGTGTGATTGTGTGTGTGTGTGTGTGTGTGTGTGTGAGTGTGTGTGTGTGTGTGTGTGTGTGTGTGTGTGTGTGTGTGTGTGTGTGTGTGTGTGTGTGTGTGTGTGTGTGTGTGTGTGTGTGAGTGTGTGTGTGATTGTGTGTGCGTGTGAGTGTGTGTGTGTGAGTGTGTGTGTGTGAGTGTGTGTGTGTGTGTGTGTGTGAGTGTGCGTGTGTGTGTGTGTGTGTGTGTGTGCGATGAGGTGTGGTTTTGGAAAGAAACCAGAGAATTCAGAGGAAATCCACAACAACAAACACAAATCAGGATTGTTTCATCATTTCTGAGACATTGTTTTAATGGCCGTGTCGTGTCGTGTCGTGTCGTGTCGTGTCGTGTCGTGTCGTGTCGTGTCATGTTGTGTCGTGTTGTGTCGGGCCGTGTCATGTCGTGTCGTGTTGTGTCGGGCTGTGTCATGTCGTGTCGTGTCGGGCCGTGTCATGTCGTGTCGTGTCGGGCCGTGTCATGTTGTGTCGTGTCGTGTCGGGCCGTGTCATGTCGTGTCGTGTCGGGCCGTCGTGTCGTGTCGGGCCGTCGTGTCGTGTCGTGTCGTGTCGTGTCGTGTCGTGTCGTGTCGTGTCGTGTCGTGTCGGGCCGTGTCGGGCCGTGTCGGGCCGTGTCATGTGTCGTGTCGTGTCGTGTCGGGCCATGTCGTGTCGTGTCGTGTCGTGTCGTGTCGTGTCGTGTCGTGTCGTGTCGGGCCGTGTCGGGCCGTGTCATGTGTCGTGTCGTGTCGTGTCGGGCCATGTCGTGTCGTGTCGTGTCGTGTCGTGTCATGTCGTGTCGTGTCGTGTCATGTCGTGTCGTGGTGTTTAATAAAACCCTGTGTAATGTTTCTGAATGTTTTATAAATGTCTGGTGTAGATCACTACAACAATAACCACAGACTAGTAAACTGTACTGTTCCTTGGTGCTGTTAGCTTCCCTCACTCATTAGCTACACTAGCCTTGTTGTTCTTGGTGTGTGGAAGCTGATAATATCTGAACTGTATGATAGACAGAAATAAAGCAGGAACTTTATGTTCTAGGCTGACTGATAATTGCCATATGACCTCAGTTTATTTAGCAGCACAGAGAAATTGAGCTAGCGTGTAGCGCTACCACAGGATGACCGGCTTTCTGTCCTTCTTCACCATGTAGCCCAGGCAGCAGAAGAGGACCAGCATGTCTTTCAGTAGGCTGGAAGGCATCGTCTCCAACATCACACACCTCAGTACGTCCAGGTCGTTGTAGTCCTGCTCCTGGGCCACGTGTGCGTTCGGTCGGTCCTTTAGGATGCCGTAGGTGTTGATGATGAACTCGGTGAAGAGAGGATGGAGCTTCACGTTGTAGCCCAAAGCGCTGAGCCGATCCATCAGGTCTACATAGCGCTCGGTGATCTCAGACCTGTACGCCTCATCCACCTTTCCTGTCAGAGGATGTGTAGACACCTGCCAAGGACATCACAGTGATATCACTGCTGTGACCTTTGACCTGTACTACTGTAACTCACCTGTACTGAATATCCATACAATCTCAGCTGTACTCTGAACAGTGTTCCATGCTAACTCATCTGTATACTGACCTATGACCTGTAACCTAGCGTTCACCAGCTCACCTGTATGATCTTGTCCTGTATGTTGTGCACCGTGAAGCCGTACAGTCTCCTCTGTTTGTAGAAGACGTGAGAGAGGATCCTGCGCTCCAGCTGAAAGGCGATTTCTCCCATCAAGCGCTCAGGCTCTGTGGATTGAGTTAAACTTCTTAACGCTTCTACACACAAGTCCAGAAAACATGTATGAATAAGCATTAACAACAGGATGTCAGAATAAAAGTCTCACCTATTACCGCCCGGTAGGACGAGGAGGACGACGCATCGGGATTCGCAGGTCTGCTGTCTGGGTTTCTGAGAGATGACATGTGATGAGATGGCGTAAGACCGGATCTGAACGCGTGCTCGTCCACAAAACTGTCACTCAACTGGAGCGTGGATTTCTTCCCTGAATCACACACATTACCAACACAAACAGACCTTAAATTACTGACAAATTTCCATTACAGATAAAAGTTTTTTTGCAAGATGGTGTTAATAATAGATAACAGATAATAAATAAAAACGTACGTATCAGTAAATATTAATGTAATTATATACTAGATTTGTAAAGTTCATAAAGCGACAAACTTTGATGTTGGCTTTGACGGTGCAAGTATTCACAAAGGCCGGTGCATTTTGGAGGCGAGTGGACAGAAAGATTGTGAAAGCTACTGGACCGCTAGGGTGCCGATACTTTTGGAGGTGAGTGGATATGAGCATGTGACGTGATCCGAATACCCGTGAGGTAGTTCCGCTCATTGTGCTGAGTGTTTTGATATGTCACATGTCCATGTTGTGCAAATTTTATATTGACCATAATACCCGTGGGGCAGTTCCCCTCTTTTTATATAATATAGTGTATGTCAGTGGAGGATTTCAGTCATCTAACATCCTGTGAAGTTCTCACATCATTTGTGTTCTCACAAAGGTGTGTTGGGATTCAGGTTGTGTTTGTGAGTGATCTGAGAGAGCTGCTGATGTGGGCTACCTGCGCTTAGCTCGCTTTTCTCCATCGTCTTATCTCCGGTCGAGAAGCCGTCCATCCTCGAGCGCAGCTCCAGGTTCTCCTTCACTACGCTCTGAAGCGTTTTCAGATCCTCCACCTCACGACT